>NC_041713.1:23582963-23829036 GCF_900700375.1 Denticeps clupeoides | reverse complement strand
ATGGTTAAGATTAACAGTGAAAAACATCAGAAGAATATACTGTTGGGAAGATTAGAAAACAGAACTTTGGGACGTTACTGGGGACAAACGCTCAGTATAATGTTCATTGTTAAATGTGATTTTGTTTGATTTCCTTGTAAAACAGATTGGTGTCCAGATTTCCCCACTCCAAACAGGAGACCAACACTGGTGTGGTGTGGAGCCGAGTGACGCCGCTACACTTCTCTTTACTGGAGAACGCCCAGCTGACCTTTTCTGTTTCGTCCGCCTGGCTGCCCCACCAGCTGCCCATTCCTACTGCATGTATGAGTCCACAATCAGCGCCGTGCCACAGAGATAGAGCGCGCCGTGCCAGAGTGGGAGAGATAGAGAGCGCCGTGCCAGAGTGGGAGAGATAGAGAGCGCCGTGCCAGAGTGGGAGAGATAGAGAGCGCCGTGCCAGAGTGGGAGAGATAGAGAGCGCCGTGCCAGAGTGGGAGAGATAGAGAGCGCCGTGCCAGAGTGGGAGAGAGATAGAGCGCGCCGTGCCAGAGTGGGAGAGAGATAGAGCGCGCCGTGCCAGAGTGGGAGAGAGATAGAGCGCGCCGTGCCAGAGTGGGGAGAGAGATAGAGCGCGCCGTGCCAGAGTGGGAGAGAGATAGAGCGCGCCGTGCCAGAGTGGGAGAGAGATAGAGCGCGCCGTGCCAGAGTGGGAGAGAGATAGAGCGCGCCGTGCCAGAGTGGGAGAGATAGAGCGCGCGCCGTGCCAGAGTGGGAGAGATAGAGCGCGCGCCGTGCCAGAGTGGGAGAGATAGAGCGCGCGCCGTGCCAGAGTGGGAGAGAGATAGAGCGCGCCGTGCCAGAGTGGGAGAGAGATAGAGCGCGCGCCGTGCCAGAGTGGGAGAGATAGAGCGCGCGCCGTGCCAGAGTTGGGAGAGATAGAGCGCGCGCAGTGCCAGAGTGGGAGAGAGATAGAGCGCGCGCCGTGCCAGAGTGGGAGAGATAGATAGAGCGCGCGCCGTTGCCAGAGTGGGAGAGATAGAGCGCGCGCCGTGCCAGGAGTGGGAGAGATAGAGCGCGCGCCGTGCCAGAGTGGGAGAGATAGAGCGCGCGCCGTGCCAGAAGTGGGAGAGATAGAGCGCGCCGTTGCCAGAGTGGAGAGATTAGAGCGCGCGACGTGCCAGAGTGGGAGAGATAGAGCGCGCGCCGTGCCAGAGTGGGGAGGAGATTGGAGAAGATAGAGCGCGCGCCGTGCCAGAGTGGGAGAGATAGAGCGCGCCGTGCCAGAGTGGGAGAGAGAGAGATAGAGCGCGCCGTGCCAGAGTGGGAGAGATAGAGCGCGCGCCGTGCCAGAGTGGGAGAGATAGAGCGCGCGCCGTGCCAGAGTGGGAGAGATAGAGCGCGCGCCGTGCCAGAGTGGGAGAGATAGAGCGCGCCGTGCCAGAGTGGGAGAGATAGAGCGCGCCGTGCCAGAGTGGGAGAGATAGAGAGCGCCGTGCCACAGGGAGAGATGGAGCGCCGTGCCACAGGGAGAGGGAGCGCCGTGCCACAGGCCGAGAGAGTGCCGAGGGAGCGCGGTGCCACAGGGAGAGGGAGCGCGGTGCCACAGGGAGAGGGAGCGCGGTGCCACAGGGAGAGGGAGCACGGTGCCACAGGCCGAGAGAGTGCCGAGGGAGCGTGGTGCCACAGGGAGAGGGAGTGCGGTGCCACAGGGAGAGGGAGTGCGGTGCCACAGGGAGAGGGAGTGCGGTGCCACAGGGAGAGGGAGTGCGGTGCCACAGGGAGAGGGAGAGGGAGTGCGGTGCCACAGGGAGAGGGAGAGGGAGCGCGGTGCCACAGGGAGAGGGAGTGCCGAGGGAGCACGGTGCCACAGGGAGAGGGAGTGCCGAGGGAGCGCGGTGGCACAGGGAGAGGGAGCGC
This sequence comes from Denticeps clupeoides, assembly GCF_900700375.1. Lineage (NCBI taxonomy): Eukaryota > Metazoa > Chordata > Actinopteri > Clupeiformes > Denticipitidae > Denticeps > Denticeps clupeoides. The sequence goes on along the minus strand of NC_041713.1, from coordinate 23,827,137 downwards.
GGTGGCACAGGGAGAGGGAGCGCGGTGGCACAGGGAGAGGGAGCGCGGTGCCACAGGGAGAGGGAGCGTGGTGCCACAGGCCGAGAGAGTGCCGAGGGAGCGCGGTGCCACAGGGCGAGGGAGCGCGGTGCCACAGGGCGAGGGAGCGCGGTGCCACAGGCCGAGAGAGCTCCGTGGGAGCGCGGTGCCACAGGGAGAGGGAGCGCGGTGCCACAGGGAGAGGGAGCGCGGTGCCACAGGGAGAGGGAGCGCGGTGCCACAGGCCGAGAGAGCTCCGTGGGAGCGCGGTGCCACAGGGAGAGGGAGCGCGGTGCCACAGGGAAAGGGAGCGCCGTGGGAGCGCGGTGATATTAGTTGTTACATTTATGTGTAATTATAATTTTCATTTTGTTTTTGTTTTTGTTTTTATGTTTTCTTTGTTCACCCTTTGCCTGTGTTGTAGTGAGCAAAACGGTGCAGGACTTGATTCAGGAGATTTTTTCTCTTCTGGATGTTCATGACAGCAGTGTGAATTACCTCATGAAGCTCTGTGACACTGAGGAGTTCCTCAAAAAGTAAGATCTTCAGCACCAACACTCACTGTTCTTTTGTTGTAGGAGTTTTTACGTATCTTTCTCCAATTTTCTTTCCTCCAGTGATGAGATGTTAGGGATGCATGAACGTGTTCAGACCTGTCTGAAGTTTTCTCAGGAGGTTTCCGTGAGAATAATACACATGTCCATGGTGAAGACCTCGTTCTCAAGACAAGTAAGTCAGCTCCCATGTGTCACAGCGGGTGAAAGGTGATTAATCATCTACAAAAGGGATGGGCCAAGTGTACCGCGTTCAGGGCGCTTTTTCAACTGGTTGGTGGATTACAGTTTAAAAAGGTCCACAGGCCCTTCCCTGGTCCAGTCCTCTTTGCTTCTGAGACTTTGCTCAGTTTCAGACACGTGTTTCTGGACGTTTTTTTTTTCTTGATATTAAGGATGTTTTGTATGAACACAGTTTTATAACAATTTAATGGTAAAATTCACAATTCACTTTGCCACCTAAGTGACCACCTAACACATGTAGTATGGTTAAAGCTATTATAAAAAAAAAAAAAACAACTAGTACATAATATTGCTATGGTATGGTAAGCTTATAAGATTGCTATGGTATGTAAGCTTTAAAGCAGCTTTTGGCAATTTTTTTTAAAGGAGGAAGACGACAAACAGCCTTTTAATTTAAATCAACTACTGGGCCCTATGTGTGTCTTTAATACATCCAGGTAAAAAAAAACAACACATTACATATTTTTTTGTTGCCATATTGTTGTGCACCATGACCTAATAAGTAACTGCGTTGCTGTCCAGGTTGGGTCTGCAGGAAAGATTAAGGTGCTACAGCAAAGAGGTTAACCAGATATTCAGGAATCAGGTTTGTGTTGAAAAGGCTCCCCCCACCACCAGCATAACCAGCATATTACATAAACTTCTTAATGAGGGGATTAATGATGTTTTCTGATTCTCTCACCCTGCTGTAGTAAATGCTAAGTATCCCAGTATTTCATTCTTTAAATGGATCAAGCAAATTTTATCTGATTTGATAAGAAGAAAGAAACAGACAGAACTCTGAGTGCACATACAAAAGTAACTCCGCCCCTTCCCCAGTGCTGGCTGAACGTGAGCCGCGTCGTAGTGGAGGTGCGTGCTATCTGTGGCTTGCTCTGCGGAATCTCAACCATGGAGCTAGAGGAGGCCATTGGTAATCTGAAACGGATAAAGCCCACAATGCTGGTATGGCTTGCTGTCCGTATCCATATTCCTTATGAAGAACAGAAATACTGCATGCTGTAACAATAACATTGATTGTAAAAGTGATGCAAAGAACTATTTTTTTTATTTATTTTTCTAGAGCACATCCGAAATGTATGAGTGTGAGACAGGTATGATTGCAACCAACCAGTCATTTTTATTTTGGAGTATGAATAAGCAGATGGTTCTGCTCAGGCTTGAGAAGGTGAATCTGCTGTGTTGTCCTGTTGATTTGCTGGAAAGTCAGAAATCTTTAGTAAAAGCCCTCTGTTCTTCATTATATTTTTCCACAGCCATAGTCATCCTCCACCAGGCCCTGGAGAAGCTGCTGCAGATTTTCTTTGACAACTTCAACTCTGAGTTCAGAGTGCAGAGTACCAATCCCAGTCCCCCCATCATGGATGTGGAGCAAAACACTGACACGCTGAGCCTCAACCTGGCATCTCTGTACAGACTGGAGCAGTGTTGGGTGACGAGGTACCCTATGAGCCTGGCATCTTTAATCACCTTAACACTAGAAGTCCCAGAGAGTTGTCATTTGACATTTCTACCTAGAAAAACCCACAGGACAGTCGATGGGCTGGAAGACTTTTAACTAATATCCTTTATCACCTGTGAACAGATGCTTTTGTCATGTAAACAAGGCGGGGGACATGCTGAGCCACTTCAAGGACACTTTGATATCTTAGGGAGAAATTGTTTGACCTGGCACATGGCTCTTTTTCCAGGGCTAGGTGTGGAGGGTTGTGTCCAAAGCAATTGTTCATTTCTTGCCTTCTTCGCAGGCATATGAGAGCTAGCCAACTCTCGTGCAAGCTCCACCAGGAAGTCCACCCGTCTTTCCTGCTTCCCAGTGCATGCTTGATATAGCACATGTGCATTCAATGCTGCTATGTCAATCATATTATAGAACACGGCAACTTTTAGCTACTCAAGGTGTCCTCGGAATTTGCATACAAGAAAGGTGCACAAAAGGACACCTTTGACTGTACATTTGAGAACAGTTCAGCCTGGAGCGCTGCGCTTTGTGTTTCTTGTATGTAATATAAATGCATTGCTAATTGCTTTCTCGGCTGTTTCCAGTTTTGATTCCTTCAGCCTGCAGTGCTCTCTGACGTATGCAGGCAGGAAACTGTGTGACACAGTGGCTGCTGAGAACATCAGCACCAGCCTGGTGCTCGGCACCAAGATCCGCTGCAACAGGCTGTGAGAACACAATTCATGCTTCAGATCATGGGCAGCATCCAGCGGGTTCCATGCTGAACTTTTTTTGTCTCTGTTTTTAGGGTGACATTCCCAAAACTTGTTAAAGATCTCCCATATGAATCCATGCTCACCTTCCTGCTGATGGGCTCCAAGCAGGGAAAGGGCCAAGAGCTGCTGTGCTGGGCTGTCCTGCCACTCTACAACAATATGTAACTTCGCTGATTGCCCTCAGTTGCATTGTTGTCCTGTGTCCGGTTTTGCTTAGTAGCTCTGTGTCCACCAGTAACTGGTTCTTCTAAGTAAACCACATTTTTAAAGATGAAATTCTTGTATTATGTCTGAATTAAGTACTTTTTTTTTTTTTGGCAGGACTCTGGTCAGTGGGTCAATTCTGCTTAGCATGTCCATGTTAGCAGAGCTGAACAGTCCACCAACCCCTGCCCTCTACGAAATCCACAGGCAGGCAGTGGGAGTCATCTTGCAGGTGAGAGACAGGCATTTACAATCACTATTTACCTGGAGATCACAATAGGAACAGACACTTAATTGTCTTCATTCATGGAGATGCTTTACTTTACTTTACTTTACTTTACTTTATTTGGCAGACGCTTTTATCCAAAGCGACTTACAATGGGAAGACACCAGCAATTCTCGTTCGAGATGCTTAGAATTCACCATGTGCATCCAAAAAGTATTCACATGACTTATTCCAAAATGGATTCAATACATTTTTTTCTTTAGAATTCTACATACAACACCCTGTAATGACAACGGGAAAAATAAAAAAAACTGAGAAAGCAAGTGTGCATAAGTATTTACAGGCTTTTCTCCAAACTGAGGTCAAGTGCATCCTGTTTCCCCTGATCATCCTTGCAGCTTAATTGAAGTGCACATGTGATTGGACCTGATATATAAGCTCCCACAATTGCCAGTTCATGTCAGAGCACAAACCATGCATGAAGTCAAAGGAATTGTCTGTAGACCTCCAAGGATTGTCTTGAGGCACAAATCTGGGGAAGGTTACAGAAAAATTTCTGAAAGTCCCAATAAGCACAGTGGCCTCCATAATCCATAAGTGGAAGAAGTTCAAAACCACCAGGACGCTTATAAGAAAGCTGGCCGCCCACTTAAACTGAGCAATCAGAGAAGGGCCTTAGTCAGGTAGGTGACCAAGAACCAGATGGTCACTCTGTCAGAGCTCCAGAGGTCTTTTGTGGACAGGAGATCCTTCTAGAAGAACAACCATCTCTGCATCAATCCACCTATCATGCCTGTATGTCCTGGAGTGGCCCAGCCAGATCCCAGACTTGAATCCGATTTGAACAGCTATGGAGAGATCTTAAAATGGCAGTGCACCACACTTCCCATCCAACCTGAGCTGATGCAAACTGGCCAAGGATAAGCTTGTGGCATCATATACAAAAAGACATGGCTATAATTGCTGCCAAAGGGTCATCAACAAAGTATTGCGCAAAGGTTTTTTTTTTAAAAAAAAATTTTATTAAAAAAATTTGCTAAATCCTCAAGAACTTTTCAGTTTGTAATTATAACTGTAATTATGTAATTATAATGTAATTATAAAGTAAAATAATTATAACAAAGTATTGCGCAAAGTTTTTTTTCATTTATATATATATATATATATGTGTATGTATGTATGTGTGTGTGTGTTGTGTGGGTGTGTGTGTGTGTGTGTTGTGTTGTATATATATATATATATATATATATATATATATATATTATATATCTATATATAAAACTTTGCGCAATACTTTGTTATAATTATGTGGGAATACTTTCTGGATGCACTGTACATAGCCTGTGCTAAGTGAATAACAAACATCCATGATTTTGCATAATGATGGCTTGTATTTTTATTTGTCTAATGGCTGGTGGTTATTGGGAAATTATGTGAAACAGGTCTACTGAGTTTAACAGTGAATGAAGCAATGGTCATTTTAGCTTAAAAAGATCTGTATAACAGCTTGAAGGGTCAACCTCTTAACTTTTACTATTGCACCATCAGGTGGACTTCCCAAATTGAAACAGTGAGAAATATGAGAAGCCCATTGGCCTGCCCCCACTCCATCCTGTTCAATCAACCTATGAGGAGCTACAGAGAAAGTTAGAAGATATTTCTCAGATGTGCTGTCTGCATTTGTGAGTAATAATAGCCTTGAATAATAACAAGCCTCTTCCCCTGATATCAGTCATGATTCAGTTTAAATATAAAATTTTTTCTATTGCATCATATTTTTTTGCATCATGCCCGAGGATATCGCCTCCACTTATGATTTTATACTCTGGCATAACACATTCTCTTCCTACACAGTCTAACGGACAACGAAAAGTCCTTGCTCTGGACAAAGAGGCATGAGTGCAGTGAGAAGAACACCTACATACACCTGGTCCTGGGCAGCGCCCCTGAGTGGACACTGCAGGAGCTGACCGAGATCTACACCTTGCTGGAGAGCTGGCCTCTTCAGAAACCTGAGGAGGCTCTATTCCTGCTGACTGAGAGGTCCGCCATGGTAGACTCACTGTCCGTTAATAGGTGGAAAACTCATCGTAACCACTCATTTTACTTTATAAAGTATTAATTTGATAAAAATACGCAAAACAAGCAAACATTCACTTCAGAATTCACTTTCAAATGGTCTGAACTGCCAGCTCAGTTGTGGTCTATTTGTAACGTTTGTCAATTATTTTCCTTTAATATTGAATTAGAATAGTCTTGCATTGCATTGCAGCTTCCCAGATCAAACCGTGCGAAAGACAGCAGTGCAGTACTTTGAGCGAGAGTCAGAGGTGTTGCTGGAGGAGTTCCTGCCTCAGCTGGTGCAGGTATTATTAAAAGAAGTTCCATCGGTCTCTACAGCATAATTCATATACCTGTTGTTTACTGTGATGCTGATGCTCATTATAGAACCTGGAAGTACTCTGAGCAGGCGAATGTCTTCTGATTTACAGGCTCTGAAGATGGAGTGGGAGTTGGATGGGCCTTTGGTTATGATGTTATTAAAGACCTCGCTATGTAACATACGCATCGCTCAACAGCTCTACTGGTGAGTTTAGCATCAAATTTGACAATTTTTAAAAAATACCAAATGTATAACAAAATACACTGTATAACAGCAGTGGTGGCCTAGCGGTTAAGGAAGCGGTCTCATGATCAGAAGGTTGCCAAGGTGCCACTGAGCAAAGCATCATCCCCACACACTACTCCCCAGTTGCCTGCCCACTGCTCACCAAGGGTGATTGGTTAAAAACAGAGGACCCATTTAGTTGTGTCACCGTGTTCTGTGCTGCAGTGCATCACAATGGCAATCACTTCATTTTCACTAAAAAAAGTAGTTGGACCAATAATTGTTCCCTGTGGTACACACCGTTTTCAGTTTCATTGCATTAACAGGAATTCCTGCCAAAGGAACCTTTGACCAATCCACATAGAGCATGTAAAGCTCAGAGCCAGAACCAAGAGCCTCGCCATGCCACTGTGTTGCAATAGTTTACCCGAATCAGACTGAAATAAATGAGGCTGAATCAGAATATAATTTTTACATCAAACAAAGTAATGTCTGTGTCAACCACACCACCCTGTCATTGCATTCACACCAGTGCTGCATGTTTTGCCACTACTCCCTGTGTCTTAACAATATACAGTATAACCTGATGGCAGAGCTGTAAATCTTGATAGCCAGGGTTGGGTCAGGTCAAATAGAGCTTGCGTGGGTAAATTATCGATCAGCAAACACAAACCTTCAGTCTATAGTACCTATCCTTTCCATATGATTCACTTCTTGTACATTTGTTTTGGGGTCTGATTCTGTCAGGCTTGTGCCAGTACGTGCATAACTTTTTAGACCCAATTACAGCTATACCTGAGAGTGCTTATATACTGTATGTATGTGCATACCTCTTACAGGCTGCTGGTTGATGCCCTTGGAGATGCCCACTACCGGAGCTGGTACAGTAAGGTGTTGGCCGCGCTGAAGCACTGCTGTGGCCAGCTGCTGAGACAGGAGTTGGAGCGAGAGAGTCACCTGGTGACCCTGCTCACCCAGGTGGCAGACAGGATTCGCAGCGCTGACAAGAACAGGAGGAAGGTCCGCTATTATTTCAACGTCTGCATAGCTTGAATTAGTCTAAATGACAGTTGACTGTGAAGACTACTCTGAAGACTACTGTGAATAAATTATAAATACATTAGTGTTTTATCCATTCAACAGTTTCAACATCGGGCCTTATGTGAAATTAGATTGCAGACATGTTGAAAAGGTCTCTTTACTCACTTTATACTGTAATGTGTAAGAATTTTGAAAGGGTGGCATGGTGGCTGCCAAGGTTGTGACATCGAATCCTGGCTTAGACAGTGTGTGGAGTCTGTTTGAGTGAGTGTGTGAAGGAAATTGTTTGTTGTATGAGCCCTGCCCTGCGACAGAAGTGTGAGAAAGTGCAGTTGGGGATATTTTATTTAAAAATTAGTGTTCCGATCTGTACGTTCTAAAGAATAAAAAATGGTTCAATAAAACCATCAAAGCCTTTAGAAGGATTATATTGTTCTCTCTTATTCATTCTGATGACTGTCCTCTGATGACTAGCCTAACCGTCTTCATTTGGCAGGATGTGCTGACGAGAGAAAAGCTCCAGCTCAACAATTTCTTTGAAGGAGGAGTGAACTGTCGGCTGCCTCTGGATCCGGCATTTTTTGTGACTGGGATAGATGTGGATGTAAGATGCAACAGTCACTCTATTCACTGGGTGACGAAGGTGTTCGTTATTTATTCAGAATTTATTAAACAGTGTGTAGTAATGAGCAAATTCTGTCCCTTAGGCCTGTACGTTTCACAACTCTAATGCAGCTCCTCTGGAGATCTCCTTCATCACGGCAGATGATCTGGGCAGAAATATCAGAGTCATTTGCAAGGTTCTGTATCTTCATATTAGCTTTCTTTGGTTTGCTTACTTTATAATATGAAATTTCATACAATGAGTTAAAATGGCCCATAAAACCAGTGAAAAACATACAGACTGTTAACAAAAACACCAAGACCCTGAGCTGCCCTCTTCCCTGCGGCTCCTTTCCCTAAGTCAGTCTCCAGTCGCCGGTCTTTCACGGAGCAGGTTCATGAGTTCGGGCCACACCCTCATAGAGATAAGTGGCAGAACTTTGAACTGTGTGGAGGCCTTTGGAAGGTGGTTAAGAGGTTCAGAACAGAATGCCGGTAAAGTGAGAAGCTACAATCCAACCCAATGTAAATGGCTTTATTGATTGGTTTATTGATGATGACATCATCTGTTTGAATATTGTGGACATCATGTAAAACCCACCTGCTGGATCTTGTAGTTTGTGTAATATTTATGTATGTATGTATTTATTTGACTATTTTCAATTTGTATTATTTCGTATTCAAATTGTTTTATTGTTTCAGGGCTTTACTTTTTTTCTTTACGGGATTAGACAAAGTGACTGTACTATTGTGATTTTTACTTTATCCATAGACTGGAGATAACTTGAAGCAGGACATGCTGGTGCTGCAGATTGTTCGAGTGATGGACTGGATGTGGCTCCAGGAGGGTTTGGACATGCGTATGGTCACCTACAGGTGCCTCTCCACCGGACAGAACCAGGGTGATTGTGCAGGAATCTCATGCCCAAACACAGAGATAAGAAGCTGCAGTAATGAACATGAAGTGCAATTTACATTTGTTAATTTGCTTTTACTGTAGGCAAATTTATTAGAATTAGATTCTGTATGAGGACTAAGGTTTCTGTATGAACAGGATTTTAATTATCAACTGTGGTATGGAAAGAATGCGAACTTCCTTGCGGGTAAATCAGGAAATGGAGCCAAACCCCCAGAACCTTCTTTTTGAATAAAAGCTTGTCCTGTTGATACTTTATATGTCGGAAGTAATGGTTTCCTGCTAAAGATTCCAGACAGTAAATACTTCTCTCTCTCTCTCTCACTCTCTCACACTCGGAAAGGAGCGTTAATAACACCTTGGGTTCATCGAAGGTTGATTCTTACCAAGGGAGATGTTTCTCCACGTTAATCAACTTTCACTACTGTTGAAAAGTTGAGTCATTTTGACGTTTTTTATGAGGTTTGAATAGGACATTCTACAAAATAAGAAAACGTATTGACAACGTTTGAAATAACTGATTCACCAGTTAGGGTTTAATTAGTGCAACTAAACGTATGTTATTGTAAAAGTGACAGCAGTTTCAAGATTGTAAACCCTAATGAAAATCAATAGTTACTGACAATGGGTCTGTCTGTATTTCTGCAGATATTCCACATACTAACAGCTTAACTGACAGTCACTTATAACATGAACAATGTCTGGACAGAATTTCTGAACAATACAGTGTTATTGAAGACATTTCTAAATTACCCTAAAGGCAGCGTATGTATCTGGAAGCATGGAAAGTAAATGAGTAATTAATGCAGAATTAGGAGATGACCAGATTTAATGATTAAGAAAGCCTGGTGGTAGGCCTAGCGGATAAGGGAGTGGACCCGTTATTGGAAGGTTGCGGGTTCGAATCCCGAAACGCCAAGGTGCACTGAAGTCCCCTCCTGGGCGCCTTTTGTGGCTGCCCACTGCCCAGTAAGGGTGATACATGTAGAGGACACATTTTGCTGTGATACCCAGCAGACCACAACAACCAAACAATGACAACAACAATCACTTCCACTCGATTTTATATTCAAACATGATGGAAAAGTAGGAGTCTTTATTCATGTATGATTCATTTCTGAAATGCTGTTGTTAATGTTGTTGTTGTGAACCCTGTTGTGTGTATGTGTGTCTCAGGCCTGATTGAGGTGGTGCCAGAGGCAGTGACCTTGGCTAGTATCCATCAGAAGTGGGGTTTAGGTGGAGCGCTGAGAGAGGACACGCTGGAGAAATGGTTCCACATGAAAAACAAGACAAAGGAAGATTACGAGGAGGTGTTGAACACACTGACATATTGCTATATATGGGAGTTGCCGTGGTTTTGGTGTTTATGTGTGTTTATTCCACAGGCGGTGATGAACTTCATTCACTCCTGTGCCGGCTGGTGTGTAGCCACCTTTGTGCTGGGAATCTGTGACCGCCACAACGACAACATCATGCTGAAACACACCGGCCACATGTTTCACATCGACTTTGGCAAGATCTTGGGGAACGCGCAGAAGTTTGCCAACATTAAAAGGCACAAATCAGTGGGGGAATTCCGCTCTGCCGTGCTTTCTGTTTTGTCTGTAGTACAAATGTGACTGCAATGAACTTCATCATTAGTCATAACTTTAAACTGTAATGCAACATGCAGTCTGACCACACAGCTTCTTTCTCTTCATGAACTTCTGATAAATCATTCTTTGTCCTCCACTGTTCTCTGTGGTGGCAGGGACCGGACTCCGTTCATCTTCTCCTCTGAGATGCAGCACTTCATCACCGGCGGGGGGGAGAACCCACAGCGCTTCCATTGCTTTGTGGAGCTGTGCTGTGAGGCATTTAACTGCCTGCGAAAGAGAACTGCACTGATGCTCAGTCTGCTTCAACTGGTATGGAAGATTCTCACTTACTGTACATGTACAAGAATTAAATTATGAAGACACTTACATTTTGTTTATATGTTCATATTTGTGTCCATTTTACAATTCGTCTGGTGGGTTTCTGTGTTTGTGTTTAGATGTTGGGGGCAGGTATGCCTCAGATGAAAGACCTTCAAGACCTGCAGTACGTGCACAACAACTTGAGGCCTCATGATTCTGACCTGGAGGCCACTGCATACTTCACCCAGTAGGTCTGCTGCACCACACCACCCTCACCTTGGTCCCTGCTTTTACTCTCAGGCTTGATTGTTGTCATTCATGTTACTTGATGTGATGAGTATCAGAATTACCCCTGAGGAATAGCTTTCTAATTAAATTGTGTTCAGTTGATTTGTCCTTCAATACAGGGGTAAATGAAGGAGTAAAAGCCTAATTAAAATGATAGTAATTACAGAAGAGAAAGATCACCCCAAAGGTGGATTCGCTGTCATGGTAAAATTTACTCATGTTCCACCAGCTTTTAGTGTCCTCGGTGTCATAGAGTTCTTTTATTTTTTTACTGGATTGTTGTGTCCACACAATCATGGATTACAGTTACATAACTGCAGAAAAAATGCCCTCTGCTGGGGTGTAGAAATGTATTTCCACTCACACGGTGTGTTACTGTCCTAAGAACTTTGGTTATCAAAGATGAACCCTACAGACAAACCAAACATCCTTCTTAAAAAATTAACTCAAAAACTAAATGTAGCTCTAAATTGTAAATGTAATACAAGTGTCCGGTTCATGATTTAAATAAGCTATGTTTTATAAAACATGAAAACATCACACTAGTCAGCAATGTGTTCTGTTTTACTGGGGGTTACCACACTGGATGCAAATTCACTTTCTTCTCCACTACCAGGAAGATCAAAGAGAGCATGGATAGCTTTCCTGTCAAACTCAACTTCCTCATCCACAACATGGTGCAAATTCCAGGCAAGAAGCCAGCGACTGGCACCATACGATCCAAGGCCATGTCCTCCAGCTCCAACATCCAGAAGGTGGTCATTCAGAAGTACACCACCAAGGGAAGGGATGTGGTGAGCCAAAATTAAATTCCTCCTGGCCGGCGGTTTGATGTCCAATACTGACAAGGAGTTACTAGAGCACTGCACAGGTCATGCACAAAAATCCATGCGTGTCTCCAGTAATTCTGCTCAGAAACTAGTTCTGTTTACTTTCAGACAGTCTCACAGATGGGCACGCCCACCAACGTCATTTCTCTACTGAATGCAGGGTCATGTGACACCGTATCAGTCAAATGGAACTTTTTTTTATTTCTCATTCCAACCAGATGTATGAGCTGAAGGTGACCATTGAGGATGGGTTTCTGATCAGTGAGAAGACATTTGGACAGTTCGAGATGATCCATAAAAGGCTTCAGAAGCACTTTATAGAGTCAAGTCTTCCTCAGTGAGTTATTTAAGTTATTAAGCTGACATTATTTTGACCACCCCGGTGAACAGTGATTACTTATGTCACTGCTTCAAAACTTCACAGGGCACCACTGCGACAAATAAGCTTTGATAAGTCTAAACATAAACATTATTTAAACAAAATTTCTTCAATAAACATACAATTTTTATGTAATATGGGCATGACTACAATTTCTTATTCTTAGGACCCTGCCCCAACTCTAACTAAGATAATAGTAATTCAGACGATACCAGGGTATGGTATTAATTTCCTGTTATGTTCTTTTCCAGACAGTGTAGTAATATTCACTACATGAGTTGTAGTGGACAAATGTAAAAGTATGAAACTGGTTTTAATGAAAATTTATTTATTTAAATAAAACTAATTTTTTTTTTTTAAGTATTATATTAAACATTCATTATGTAATAATTTCTCGAATGTCCACATACTACCCTAATAACTATGTGAACTGACTGACTTGTTGATCATTAGCTGTGTGATGAGAGGACATTGCCTACCGCTTCCCAGAGACTCTTATTTTGGAGACTGTTGCTTATCTCCCTTCCTGATTCTGCTGTCAGGTTCCCCAGCTGGTACAAGGTGTCTTTCACTCCTGGGAGGAAAATGATGCTGTTGAACAAATATCTGAAGGAGCTGTTTGAAGGGACCTGTAAAGGCGTATGTTTTTGCTTAATTCACCTTTTAAGATGTTTGATAAGACAAAATTAATACTGTTTCCTCCACGACCATGTTCCTTAATGCATGTTCTCTTGTCATCAGAACGAGTTTGTCTGTAGCCTGTTTCTTGATGATCCTAGAACAGCCGTGACAGGTGTGTACTGAAATCCACAACAGGCCGCGTTCACAGTGGCCCTCAATAATGACTAGGACAAAATCTTCATCATTGGTTGGAGGGTGGACAAAAAAACATGAAAGACATTTTAAGGAATCAATGAGCAAACCACAATTATACATAAATCATTGATTCTTCATGTTACTAAATCATGTTTTAAAAATGCTATTTAAACTACTTCCTTTTTTTGTGTAAGACCTGTTATGCACTACCTGTTTTGTTCTATTTATGAGAATGACTGACTGAAAGTATCATGTTCCTTCTGTACTAAAAAACTGGTCCATCTCCATTCCCTAGTACGTCTCATATTTGCATGGCTAAGATGGGTAAAATAACAGATGCATGACTCAAACAGAGCAGGCTTTTAATGAGAAAAGAGAACAAAGCCCATATACAAGGAGACCGGGAGGGAACAAAACATATGAATAATAAGTCTGACCCGAGGAGGCTTCCACAATCGAGTTGGTTCTACAGCTAAATACTGTCTTTTTAATGCTGGGTAGACCTGGTTGTACTGAACTCCATTTTGTTTCCAGACCCTGCTTCCCCATCCAAACCCCAGATCCAGCTCTTCATGTCCTACAGAGAAAACCGGCTGTCAGTGATGATCAAGCACCTCCAGAATGTTGTAAGTCCCTGTGCTTCTGCATAAAAAGAATCCTGGAAATAGCTTCAATGACAACATGAAGCAAGACTCTCAAATGCTGTAAAGATCTGCAGGATCAGGGTGAGGGACACATGCCTAGGATGAAGTGAAGTTTAACTTACTGTGGATGGAAGTGATCTACACTAATAATAAAGTGAAGTGATTGTCACATGTGATACACAGCAGCACAGCACACGGTGCACAGTGAAATTTGTCCTCTGCATTTAACCCATCACCCTGAGTGAGCAGTGGGCAGCCATGACCGGCGCCCGGGGAGCAGTGTGTGGGGACGGTGCTTTGCTCACTGGCACCTCAGTGGCACCTTGGCGGATCGGGATTCGAACCGGCAACCTTCTGATTACGGGGTCGCTTCCTTAACCGTTAGGCCACCACTGCCCCCACTGGCCTTTGTTACCATAGGTTTATAAACAAGTAAAGTATAAGTAATTCAAATTCTGGTTAATTGTAGTGACTAACATTTGTTGGTCTCTTGACAGTATAAAGAACTTGAGAGGTGTCCCTTTCATCCAGAGAAATCATGGACATCCATAATGTCCATGATTTCCGCCATGAAGTGCAATGCTACTCAATAAGCTTGAGGCCTGTTCACTTGTGTAAGGTTGAAGGCATCCTCAGAATCCTCCAAATTAGTTACAAAGTGACTTAAGGACAACAAAGTCAAGGTATTGAAGTGGCCATCACAAAGCTCTGGTCCTAGTATCATTGTGTCCCTGAGCAAGACACTTAACATTGAATGTCTCCAGGGGAGCTTTTTCTTTACTGCTTGACAGTAAAACTGTAAATGTCGATGATGCTAATTTCAATGTTTCTACATGTTTCCAAGTGTGTTCGTTACATGATGACCGTGGAATGTTCTCACAAGTTTTCTTACATCTGAGATGCCATTATTAATTCACACTTTTTTGCTGGTTTTCCACGCTCAGAGGCTGCCTAATGGCTCCAATCCTGATGCCTATGTGATCACACGTCTCAGACCAGATCCACAAAACCTCTCCAAGAAAAAGACCAAAGTGGTGCGCAACAACAACAATCCCACCTTCAATGAACTGGTACGGGTCTCTGTACTTCCTGTATGTACCATGCATCCTCAGAACCAGCCTGAGCACAGAACCTTGAGCAGCAGCTTATACTGCAAACTATGAGCAGGTTCTTTTAACTGAGGTGCCTGTCTTCATAGACTTGAGTTTGGATCTCACAATGTCACTGCTGGACTGATGTGCCCCCTCCTCTTCGCTCCCAGATTGAGTACTGTAACGTCTTCACCATTCACAACCGCGTTCTGGAAGTGACTGTGAAGAGCAAGAAGGCTTTTGTGGCAGCGACCAACATAGTGCTGCGAGACCAGCGGATGGACGCGGAGCAGTGGTTCCCGCTGGGAAACTGTGATATCTGAGGACAGGCAAGCAGGCGGACTGATGGATGAATCCATGCTCCATGGCCACCAGAGGGCGGCCCTGCCAGCTCACAGAGCGGGGACTGTTTAAAATGGGTTATCTGAACCTACTTCATTTTTTAAAAAATGTCTTTACTACACTGAAATGTAAATACTTTATGTACAGTAATAATATTTATAATTGTTAAATGCATGACACTGCAGTTAAAGTTTATCTCTTTATATCTTATAAAGTATTTACAATAATGTACAGTAAATAATTGGAAGAATAGTATAAGTAGAAAATGAATTTACATTTATGAATCAGGTTCTACTGCTGCTGAATAGAGATAAAGTGAAAGAGAGAGTGAACTCTACACCTGCCAATACACAACCTGTGGTCTGCATAAAAACAGCTGCCTCTGTGTTGATGGATAATGAAGGAAACATACTGTATTTGTACTGTATAAACTATATTTACAATATTTTAGAATTCTTGTATTCATTGTATTCACATTTTTTACCTAATTTGTGTGTGTCAGTGAGAGAACTCACCCAACTTTGAGGCTGTAATTACCTGGGGGGGGGGATCTACATTTGAGAAGATATTTTGTGCATTTCATCCCATGGTGGGGTGTGGAATGAAGGGAATTACAACGGGGCACAATCCAGACTGTAGTTCTCTTTCTCTTAGACCAGAAGCATTTGACGGAGGAAGGTTACACACACAAACACACAATTATTCACACCCCTTCACTTTTTCCACATGATGTTAACTTACATTTATAAAAAATGTCAGAAATGGAAGAAGTTTGGAACCATCGGTACCCTCCTTAGATCTGTCCGCCTGACCAAACTGAGTAATTGGGGAAGAAGAACCCAATGGTCACTAATCAGACCTTTGTGGTAAAGTAGTCAAGCGGAAGCCACTCCTCACTAAAAAAAACACATGGACTGGTCTGACCTTTGGTCTCTGAATGGTCTAATGCACTAAAATGTATCTTTTTACAAACATCCTCATATTCCATACACATATTCAGGGTGACACATCAGCCACATCTATATAAACATGTTGGCAGTTTTGTATAGTGTTCCCAGAAAGTGTGAGCATTTATATTTTTAACATTGTGCTTCGTTACTGTCCATCAAAAGCATGTGAAATTTTAGCACAATGTTGTCAAGAACTTTGTTTTGAAGCCCTGATAAGGACTTTATCATATGTTGAACCGTGACTTATTGCTGACATTTTGAACATGATGTAAGTGTTTTTTCTTCTTATGGAAAGACAGTTTAACCTTCCACTTCTCTTGAAAATTCCCTGTGGAGCCGACGTGCTGCCTGCCCCGCTGGTTCCGACATTTAAGACCTGAGAACAAAATTCAATAACGTTTCAAGGCCTTAATTTACAAATACAAAAGTCTTTTTCAAATTGTTAAGACCCTGTGGGTACCCTGTATCTTACTATTGCACAGTATGCTGTCACTGAACACGTCAAGGTCTGGGTGGTGAATGAATACTGAAACAGTCCTGCATCTGCTGAGAAGCTCCATCTGGCCAATATTTAAGCCTGTTTGTGCTGATAGGAGTAATTGTCCTCTGCTCCTGTGACAGTGGCACAGGTTTGGTCGCAGTGTAGCCCTGTTCAATGTTCGAGGCCAGGGAGGCATCAGGGTGCGGTGATCATGAACGATAAACTCTCGAAGGAGACCCATGGTTCTGCATCTAACAGTGACATATTTCAGGTTCTAGTGACAGTCTAGTAACTGTCTACAGTTACTGAGTTTGTACATCTGTTTTTATTTAGGAAAATGCACAGCCGCCCTCCTATGCTCTTAACAGAGTCACTGCTCCTGTCGTGGTGCGGTGCAGTAAATGCACATGTACTCTCAACACCAAAGTGAAGCGCAGCGAGCCGCCACCTCCACCTTTCTGGATCTTGGAATGGGCTAAAGAAGACATAGTGGTTCAACTCTGCCAACTGCTCAGCAAAAAAAATATGAGACATTTCACAGAAAAGGCATTCTCTAGTCAAAGATAACCAAATATGAGAGTGTGCAACTTTTTGCTAGAGCTGTGTATATACTGTCATATTTATTTCATAATGAACTGCCATATCTCATTGTGTGAATTAACTCTCTCACCAATGTCTCTACATTCACTCGGATTAGTTTCCAGCAGGGATGGCCTATTTTCAGGCCTAATTCAAAAGCACTTGGGATACTTGACAGTTGGCAACATTGACGGTGCCAGACTTACATTCAAAACCCGTCAGATAAAGGAAGACATTTCTCGTTCCTTCAGCTGAACAAAACTCTCGCTGGCTTTAGCATTCAGTACAATTGTCCTGAATCTACTTTCTCGCTCATGCCATTAAGCCCCACGTTGTCTGACAGCATCAACAAAAAAATAGCCTTCAATGATATTGCTCAAAGTAGCAAACTCAACATATTCTTATGCTTTTTAAAGGAAACCCATCTAATACATGTAGCATACAAAACTCTGGCTGTTTGGAAGAGAGCTGGGAAATGAGTCCTGACAACGTGGGTGGAAAAGAGATGGCCGACCCATTGGTCCATTTACATTTATGTTTAAAGTCTGGGCTCTGTCCTGATGAAGAGTAATGTGCAAAACGCTATGAGCCTATGGTCTGGGCTGCTGGAAGTGACACGCTCTGTAATCAACCACCACAGACAGAATTTCCTGCTGCGAAGCAGACAACTGCCAAAAATTATATGTTGCAACTTTCACGATCCATAGACCCAGTACTTGAGTTGATGAGGAGGGATGCCACCCCCCCAAACCCCTCCATTCCCAAAACCAAATTTAAACATTTAAACATTTAAAGTTCAGTTTTCCTCATTTAAGGAAGAACTTTCACCTCTGTCAAGTAAGAGGGAAGTGCTGTACATTATGTTCAGTAGGTGGTGAGGAAGGGGGATGGATGCAATATGATGATGTGGCAGAAAGTGGAGAGGGGAGAAAGAGCTTCAGATAAGTCATGCAATGCAATATTGAGCTACAGTATCCAATACAAGTGCAGATTGCATCCTCACCTATCTTTGTACAAAATAGACCAAAAGAATACATTGAAGTGACATCTGCTCGATTTTGTTAAACTTATCAGAAATATACACTTTATTTGCACTTTATAGTTTTTGGTGATATGATGCATAGCAAGTAGGGGTGTTGAAATTAATTGTATAATCAATGCATCACAGTGCTTCGTGGAGAGTTATCCTGCATCAGAAAGGGGCAGACGACTAACTCTGCCCACAGCATAGTGCCGTGTCGTTTAAAGGAATACTATCAGTATACATGACACAGTCCCCACACACTGCTCCCCGGGCGCCTGTCATGGCTGCCCACTGCTCACTCAGGGTGATGGGATAAATGCAGAGGACAAATTTCACTGTGTGCACCGTGTGCTGTGCTATGAAAAGGAAGAATCATTCTTGTGTGTGTGTGTGTGTGTGTGTGTTGTTCACGTATTGTTGAACCAGGAGGTAAATTCTGCCAGTTGGTTTTTAGATGGTCCCTGTTTTTTTGCTTTTTCACACATTAATTTTTCTTTTGTGACAGCTGCAGTGTGGATGAAATATTCGCAGAAGCTGAGCCTGTGCAGTTATTTTGTTCCCTTCATGTTTCCATGATCAAAGGCTAAATTTGTTCCTCAAAGTCTAGTGCATGGCTAATTGAACTGGTATTTAATTATAATGATCCTCAGGCAGAGCAGAAAACTGAGAGGGGGGGGCAGAAAAGATCCTATTCGCTAACGAACCTCAAGAAGGATGTTTCTTTTTGAACCACCTCCAAAGCATTGTCTCCCACACGTCATATCTCTGAAGAGGGTGACTGTGGTAAATCAGACTGATTTACCAGTATTACTCTACCCATCAGACATATCTACCCATAAAGCAAAGTCAGTCTGATTCAAACCTTTTGATAATTTGATCATGCTTTAGGGGAGTGTGGTACAAATGCTGTACCAAGAGCTGCACAAAGGGCTTTATGGATATCACTACACATGTCCCAGGACTGCAGAGCAGGAAGCTTCATTCCTGGCAAGCTGCATGGGAACAGAAGAGGCTGAAATACTTGAAATGCTGAAATCTTGTGGAATAGTACAGGGAGGTTGGGATGAAGAACAACAATTTACCCAGTAGAGGTTGGCTGCCGCTATTTTGTGGGTACATCAGCTGTCCACATCCTGAGAGATTTGGTTGTGTGTGGGTAAAGCCTCCAGAAAGCATTTAAAGACCTGGTCAGGGAAGCAGAGAGGAGTAGTTTCTGTCTGTCTGAAGAGGAGAAATGCACACTGGGGCACCACCTACATTTACATTTACGGCATTTATGAGCGATCAGTAGATACAGGGACAGTACCCCCCCCTGTAGCAATTTAGGTTTAAGTGTCTTGCTCAGGGACACAATGGTAGTAAGTGGGGTTTGAACCTGGGTCTTCTGGTTCATAGGCGAGTGTGTTACCCATTAGGCTACTACCACCCTAAAGGCAGGATGCAGGGTGCAACTGGAAGACGTCTTGGTCACTGCCCCAGGAGACATTTCTGGTTCAAAAGGGCAAAGCATCAAGCCCTTATTATAACTCGCACTGCACCTCGCACACTCCGACCCTCCAGTACTGCTCGCCTGGTCCATCCATCTCTGAAGCTACGAGGAAGACCCTCATCTAGACTCTTCTCTGTCTTAGCCCCTCGTTGGTGGAATAAATTTCCCCTGGAGGTCAGAACAGCTCAGTCACTGATCATTTTCAAACGACAGCTCAATACCTTCTGTGTAAGAGAATACTTGCAAGCTAACTTGTAACTTTCTGACTTATGCAAGAAAAACTACAACAGAGTGAATAAAATGATTGTTTTCATGGTTTGAGTCCTAGTGAACCTTATCAGGGCTCTTAGTTTGTAAACTCAATATTCTATAGAAATCGAACGAGAATTGCTGGTGTCTTCCTCTTGTAAGTCGCTTTGGATAAAAGCGTCTGCTAAATAAAGTAAAGTAAAGTAAAGTAAAGTAGTGAACCAGAACTGCTTATTTCATTGATGGTAACATGAAAGCATGTTGTAAGCTCTTGGGTGTCTGCAAAATGCCATAAATGTAAATGTTAAAGAACAGATTCCAACCTGTGATCATTCAACCCACAACAATCTCACCTCAAATAAAAGACACACAGCATTTAAATGCGGCAATCTGATTCTCCCTGGCACTCAACCGTTTGTATTAGAAGAAAGTCAACGAAGCGTCTAATACACAATTATGCCCATCAAAAAGACATAGAGAAAACAGAGACCAGACAAAGCTAACCATATCACTGCAAATACATAGATAGCACATCATATACATGGCACAAACAAATAGCATTTGTTTATGACTATTTCTGACCCCTTTGTTATGTCGGTAGTGGAAGTGATGCTGGTTTTATGCACTACAGGTCTCCTCCATTCAACCAATCTTACCACAATGCAAACAGGAACTGGACTAGACATGGAAGCTGGACTAGACATGGATGACTGAACAGAAAGGGACATCTGCTGTTGCAGCAGGTAGCACAACTCATGCAAAATGGCATGTTAGAATCTGCATGTTCACCATGTTTGGTGGTGCAGGGGTTTGAGGGAGCTGACAGTGACTGACAGGTGCAGGTCATGATGATGAAGTTCAGAATGCTGGAGAAAGGGGCCGTCAGGCTGAGGACATGACCAAAGAGAACAACAGCAGTGCACCTCCCCAAAGCATTCTATCCTGCCGTGGAAACTGCCATGCCTCTGACCATAGATCCCTACAGAGGATTTTGTGGACAGCCTGCAGGACATTTACACTTCCTGCTGTATTCGTGAGGCAACCAGCATTGCAACGTTTCTCCTGAGTGCTATATTTTACAACGTTACACAACACACCATACTCCCATGTCCAAAAGAGTCCAATAGTCCAATCAATTACAGTCCTGTAAAATAATCCACTCCAGCCCCAAAAGGAATCCCCAAAGCTTTCTGCCATCCCGCTGGTGGAGGTGAACTGTAATTGATGGGTTGCTCCAGGGATTCAAGCGTCCAGCCCAGTCGCACCGCTGCTCCCTTTCCATTCACTCTCATACAAATCAGGACAAAGAGAAATAAGAAAGGAGAAAGAAAAAACAAAAAGGAGAAAGAAAAACCCTCCTGCAGGTATATAGCATTTATACATACATGTTACTCTTCCATGTACACTCAAACATGAACAAATGGAAAAACATACAAAGCTGACATATAACATTACAAAAAGCGGAACATAAAATATATTATGTACAACCTGCCGAATGATGACGCTGTGTTGAGTGCGGAATGGATTTTTGGTCCACATGTGTGACCTGGACCAAAACCCATTCTGCCTCTCAAAATAGTGTCATCATCTCTATCATGTCAGCAGGGGGCTGTGGCTGTCCACTCGGAACCTCCGGCTCCATTCGGAATCCAGAAAGTTATTCATCGCCCGCTTCCGTGTCCTTAGTGTAAAGTAAAGTGAAGTGATTTTCACACGGTGCACAGAGTGAAATCTGTCCTCTGCATTCAACCATCACCCTTAGTGAGCAGTGGGCAGACATGACAGGCGCCCGTGGAGCAGTGTGTGGGGACGGTGCTCCTCTAGGGAAGGGTCCTGTCAAGTGTTCACAGGATGGCTGAGAATGCGGAACTAGGTTATTCTCAGGATTTAGTCAGTGCCGGACTGGGACTTGGCACTCAGTCATTGTTGTGTCAACCTCAGATGTCAACTCACAGCCACGATATGCTCATAACTTACAGCCACACCACCTACAGAACACCCGATCTGGTTTGATCTTGGAAGCTTAGCAGGGTTGGGCCTGGTTAGTATTTGGATGGGAGACTGCCTGGGAATAACAGGAGCTGTAAGTTCTTTTTGAGCTGTGGTTGGTGAAAGACCATATTTCACTGTGCTGTGTCACATGTGACAACTAATCACTTTCACTCACCTCACCTCACCTCACCTCAACGCTTCTTACAATGTAAGGAAACGTTTATCCTTACCATCCATTATCTTTTCTCTGGGTCCTTGAATACTGGTAGGTAAAAAAAAGACCCTATCGTAACAGTTTTATTACTATGTACAAATTGGTCATATGTTTCATCATCTGGTATGTGGATGTCAAAGCTTTTTGGTGAAACAGGCCCACACAGCATTTTACCCATCATGCTTGTCTTTCATCTCTCCCTCTCTTTCATTGTCGCCAGCACCCTGTGTTCCCTTTATATACATTTCTATTATTTTCTCTCTGTCCATCTGTCACTCTCATTACAACCAGAACCTGTGTGGAGCGCGATCTACAGACAGCCTCAGTGACAGAGTTTTATAGAGTTTTAACAGTGCAAGCTTAGTGTTTCTACATGTGGTTGTATGGTGGTGGTAGATTAGTGGGTAACACACACACCTATGAACCAGAAGACCCAGGTTCAAATCCCACTTACTACCATTGTGTCCCTGAGCAAGAAAATTAAGTTGCTCCAGGGTTACTACTGATAACTAACTGTAACTACTGATTGTGAGTCTGATAAATGCTGTAATGTAAAATGTGAGTGTAAATCTTTCATCTAAATGTCTGATTCTGTGGACTTTTCATCATCATACCAGGACTTGGTGTCAAACAACCAAACATGATGTCCCCATTGCAGGGTGGCCGTCCCAGCAGCACTCAGATGGATCCATAAATTTCTGATTTCTGTTGCCTTTAGCCCTTTCACCTGGCATGTCACCATTGTTTTAATCCATTTGACCAGCAGCTTAAAAACTAAACATGCAAATAAACTAACTAAAAAAGTAAACAATGCAATCGAGACAATTATAAGTCAGGCACATTTATCAAAAAGCATGAGGTGCACAACACTGTGTTTTTAAAAACAGGGAAAAGACGATGGAATTACTGCTTGGACTGGGAGAATGGATTTTTGCAGAACCAGGCATTGTGGAGAGGGAACCAACATTGAACCTGTCCAATGCACTGTGACCAATGGAACAGTAGGAGGTGGGGCCAGGTGCCATGGTGCTTTTAGGTACTTTTAGGCAGGTGTGAAAATATGCTATATCTCAGAATGCTTTCAAAAATGAGTGAAGGGAGTGAATGTGAAGTGATCGTAATTGTGAAGCACTGCAGCACTGTCCTCTGCTTTTAACCCATCACCTTGGTGAGAAGTGGGCATCTATGAAAGACGCATGGAGAGCAGTGTGTGGGGATGGTAACTTGATCAAGGGGACCTCAGTGGCACCTTGGCGGTTCAGGATTTGAATCAGCAACCCTCCGATTATGGGTCCGCTTCATTACACACTAGGCCACTACTGCCCCAGTTAATTTTCATCAATTAACAAAATTCAGTCAGTGAAAAGAAGAGAGCTCTATTTCAACTCAGAAGTTGGTGTGACCACCAAAGCATCAATTCTTCTAAGTGCACACAGTTTATGAAGGAACATTTAAGATTCCTCAAATCTCTTCATGTTATCCCAGGTAGACACTTATCAGGGATCCGGTGATGGAAGGCTCACAATCACTTTGAGGACACTTTGTTCTTATTTATGCTAAAGACAAGATGGATAAAAATCTGCCTGTATTTTTCATTCTGAGGACACCATCAATCCTGACCTGATTTCCAACTCCATTTGCAGAAATGCAGCCCTATTATTTCAAGGATCCCACACCAGGCTTCACTTTAGCCTGCAGACATGCATCTTTTATTATTCCCACAAGCGAAAAATTAGGCTCAGGTTGAAGATGTGCAGCATCACTCCACACAACCCTTCAGCTGATACCATCTGAAGCACACTGTC
Organism: Denticeps clupeoides; assembly: GCF_900700375.1. Classification (NCBI taxonomy): domain Eukaryota; kingdom Metazoa; phylum Chordata; class Actinopteri; order Clupeiformes; family Denticipitidae; genus Denticeps; species Denticeps clupeoides. Next base: position 23,803,433 of record NC_041713.1, on the reverse strand, counting down.
ATGTCACGCCACTAAGTGAGGGAAGCAGTGACATTTCAAGAATAAATGTCTTTAATAAAAGAAAAAAAACAGTTCATGAAAGCCTTCCTGGCTTTCATACTCCTCAGATCCCTCCTAACGTGCCATAAGCTGGACTTGTGTTGGATTCCGTGGTTGGAGGGCAGTGCACAGAGAATGTAGAAGGGGTATGAGGTTTTGTTCTTTGCGAAATTATTCTGCTGAAGCTGGTTTTACAGCCTGTGTTGTAATTATTTTCCACTCCTGATTAGTTTTCATCCCTTTTCATCTTCTCCTTTTCTTCTGATTGGAATTCCCTCCTCACACAGTTCTGGCGGATACGGTGTTACCAGACAGAAATTAATATAGTTCATAATGCAGGTCACAAGGTGTGTGGTCCCACACAGTAGACTCAAAACAGTCCTTCTGAGCCTCCTCGCTCTCCTCTGACGATCTCTGCACTGTGCCGGTGACTGCTGTGTCGCTGTGCACTAAGGGCTCATACACAGGAAGAAGGTGCAGAAGGTTGTCACTAGATCTTCCCAGGAGAGGGAGAGGTGACAAACTGCTTCTTTTGTGTTGGTATACAGTGCGTTCAGTGTTTTGTTGTCTCTGGTGGGGGATGTCACATAGTGGGAGAAGGTGGGCAGTGCGGAGTCCAGTGACACATGATTAAAGTCACCCGATATTATAAAGAGGGCTTGTGAAAATTGTGTTTGCAGTATGCTGACTGGAGTGGAGAGAGTCACGGGCTGCCTCTGCGATGGCTGAATGGTCCCATGCTAATGGCTAACAAGTCAATGTCTCTGTTGCAGAATTGCTCTTTCACAGTGATTTGTCCATGTTAACACCATCCGTCATTCACAAAGTGCCAGCCCCGCTCCTTCTCTCTTACTGCTCTCCCTTGTCCCTGTCCGCCTGCAGTACATTTACATTTAAAGCATTTGGCAGACGCTCTTATCCAGAGCGACTTACAACTTTCTTTTAATGTTACCATCGATGAAGTGATCAGTTCTGGTTCACTAGGACCCCCAACTATGAATACAATCTTTGTAGATTCTATACAGAAGTCAGACAATAAGAAAGTTACAAGTTCATCTAAATCTTCTCTAAAGAGGAAGGTCTTGAGGAAGGTATACGAGGTGCAGTGTGAGGTGTAATAAGGGCTGTGAGGTAGGATGGTGCTACTACATGTTTGGCTTTGTAGACCAGCATCAGTATATTGAACCTGATGTGTGCAGCTACTGGGAGCCAGTGGAGGGAGCGTAGCAGAGGGGTGGTGTGGGAGAACTTGGGAAGGTTGAAGATCAGTCGTGCTGCTGCATTTTGTATGAGTTGTAGAGGTCGGATGGTGCATAGAGGTAGACCAGCTAGAAGGGAGTTGCAGTAGTCCAATCGTGTAGTTGGAATCCAGGAGTTGGAATCCAGGCAGCATAACGTTTGTGTCTAGAGTTCAGGTATTGCTGTCCAGGCCTTTGGTCAACAATCTGCTTTCGGCCTCGGCCAAATATTTAAAATTGAGATTTGTAAATTCAGAGCACGTGCTGCCACTTTTCTGGACCCCAGTTCCTATGTTGCTGTTCATAACTGAGTCGCTTGACCTTACCGTGTCAGAAGTATGGCTTTTTTTTTTTGGCTTTTCTGGACAGTAGATGGGACCACTGGGGGATGGGTAAACTACCATTTTTTTTAAATGCTCCATGTAGCATTGCATGGTCGGAACTGCTAGCACATGAATACACACACACATCAACTCTTGCATGAAAAGGCCATTTGTCCTATTTCATTGAGCCTTATTGCCATTTCTCTGCTGACGTGATCTGCCTATAGAACACCATGTTCTCACAATCTGGCATGACTAACAGTAACCTGATGATGTCTGTTCTCATGCCAACTCCCTCTCACAGTAACCTGACATACAGAAAATGTATTTATAATAGAAGCATGCCTTTGTGCACTGTGTCCCTCTCACATTCAATCCAGCAGTGTGGAAAAGTGCATTGTCAGATGAACCCAAGAGGGACTGTTAAAAGCTGATTTCCCAAAAAATTTGCAGTCCTACAAAAGGGTTTCAAGACCACACTGTCATGTCATGTCATGCCATTCAGTGAGGGAAGCAGTGACACTCGACATTCAGGAATAAATGTGTTTAATAAAGGAAAGCAAAAAGAACTCGGCACACACTGTAAAAGTGGTACTAATCTATGCATCACATAGCCCCCCCACAATGGCACAACACTGGAGTGCCCAGCAACAATCTCAGGAGGCGGAAAGGAAAGACACAACACTCCTGCGCCCCTCTGCTGAGGCGGACCAGTGGTATTCATAGGCCAAACAGCAAGGTGGAACTCCTGCCCCTCTCTCCTTCACCTTCCAGCTGCCAGACTGGAGCCCCTAGCCCATACTGTACCACCCCCCCCCCCCCCCCCCCCCCCACCCCCCAAAAAATGCAGTCAGGGGAAGACACACAGGATACACTAAGAAATTCCCTGGTAAAGTCCAGTTGGCAGATAGCCATATGTGCGGTGCTGGTCGTGTGATGTATTTTTCAGACACCCTTATCCAGAGCGACTTACAATCAGTAGTAACAGGGACAGTCTCCCCCTGAACCTGGGTCTTTTGGTTCATAGGTAAGTGTGTTATCCACTAGGCCCTTGTGATGCATCTGCAGGTATATGCCCATTACTTCATGCCTCTACCTAGTACAAAGAGTAAGTATTCTGAAATGCAAGCAAATATTTATGTTCGAGAACCTAATATAAGAAAGACAGACCTCAGTCATTTTAGATGTTGAAACAGGCTGTTGTTTGGGTGTAATTTAATGGCCTTGATGGCTCTGGCTCAGTTCAGCAGAGGACTGAGTACGCATACTTGTGGACCTACAGTGTTGAGGGTGATTCTGCTGGAAATGCAATTCCCAACTCTCACAACATGTGGTCTACCAGTGAAGAAATCCAAAACTCACACACACAATTAGATGTTGAGTGCTAAATCCGTCAGTTTAGTAAACAGTCTGGGTGTAGTGCAGGACGTGAGAGATGCCGTCCTCTGTAGACCTGTTGGGGCAGTAGGAAAACTGCAGAGGGAGATAATAAGCTTGATGAGTCTCTCAAATACATTCATGACCGCCAACGTTAGTACAATGGGCTGGTATTTTTTGAGCCACGAGTGCTTGACTTTTAAAGCCATGTAGGGACCGCGGACTGCTCCAGGGACTCATTGAAGATGTGCAGCAGACAATCAGAACTGTCGTTTGAACCTGTGCAGTGTTCCTGACAGGACATAGCAGTAGTCTCCAGCATTCCCCAAGGGACACGTAACGCACCCCCATGGGTGCTAAATGCCCCAGGCAACACTCACCAGCTGCCTCCCATCCTGGTGGCATGCCCACCTTCTTCCAGCATCCTGGCTGGTAGTAACCTAGTGGGTAACACACTCGCCTGTGAACCAGAAGAACTGGGTTCAAATCCCACTTACTACCATTGTGTCCTTGAGCAAGACACTTAACCCTAAGTTGCTCCAGGGGGACTGTCCCTGTAACTACTGATTGTAAGTCGCTCTGGATAAGGGAGTCTGATAAATGCTGTAAATGTAAATGGAATGGCTAGAGCCAAATGTGTCTCTTGGTCTGTCACCCTCTTTTATCTTCTGTCTATATCTATCTCTCCATCCCCTTTATGTCTCCCCGCAGGAGTAGAGGCATCTGATACTCGACTGTTTGGCTCAAGCTTTCCAGTCTCTGGCCCAGCCGTACCCAATTGTGACAGAGGCTCTGAGTTCCCGAACTTGCCTGATTTTCCTTCTCCACCAGAGGGGATCCCAACGGCGCCATGGCACGGTCCTCCACAGGGAACCAAAATTTACCCCTGCCTGCACCACCTCATGGACTGTTGCCTGGCGCCCCGGAAGTTGCACCATTAGGAGGAGGTGGCACCAGTTCACAGGCGGGTCATTATCACACACAGGTGTTTGTGTGGTGGTGATTATGACCTGTTAAAAGTGCATGTCCTCACGCTGCGGTCTTTTGTTTACTATTAAACACTTACCCTTTGTACCATGTTATCATTTACAGCATGTATCACTTACAGTAGTTACAAGGACAGTCCCCATGGAGCATATCAGGGTTTTCTCAGGACCACAATGGTCAGTGGGGTTTGAACTGTGACCTTCCGGTTATTAGGCGGATGTGTTACCCACTAGGATGCTACTACTGTCCACCTGTGCCTCCTCCTTTCAGCGCAGCATCACACTTCATGTTTGTCTTACATTGTTAAATGATGCAGCATTGATCCAGAGACACACCATATGACTCCTCATTCTTAACTGTGTTTTTTTTTTTTTAAATCTACCAAACAACATTACACTAAAACATGTTACTTCTGATGGATATTGTTCATACACATTATACCTTTAAACTTTGTGCATGGAAGAGTCAGGAGGAAGAACAGGTTTTCGCAACAGTATTTGTGCCATGTCATCCGCTTGAACAGCGTTTAAATCATTACACCCCAGTGCCCATATTTCTGTTCAGGCTCCAGTTACTGTGAACATTACATGCTCAGTTAGTGGTCACTCATATCCTCTCTCTCCAATGGAAAAAAAAACAGCATCCAGTCCATGATTTGCCCTGTGTGTGTGTGTGTGTGTGACTCTGTTAGAGGGAAATTAGACCACTTAGTAGTTTCACGGTTCACATGGCTTGACTGTCCTCCTAGGCTGAATTAGACAGAGTTTTTTTATATCTTTATTTAAAGAGTTAATGTGGATGACCTGAAATGAGACAGGCTGGCTCTGGAGGCAGAGGGAAGGGGGAGAAATGTTTCTATTAATATCAACTCCCAAATCCAGGCTTAGGGAAAACGTCCACAAATGTCCACAAAGGCCCCAAACCTTGCAAATGTGCCGGACCAACGCTGGAATCCACCATCTTGCCTAGAGCAGAGCATTAATAGTGGTTGATGGACCCACACCCCCACCTTCAGTCACCCATTCCAACTATGCATGACAATAAGGCGACTGCTCAGTGCCAGCAGTTTTTCTTCTGAAATCTGTGTGACAGTTTGTTAGCTCTGTGTGACTTTGCCGTGAGAAATTGATGGTGGAATAAACAGAAATTGGCCCAGTGGCCTGTGGTAAACACACGCATGAGGGTGCACTGGTTTGCGAATGAACCATTTAAATCATGCATGAATTTTACAACTCCTACTTTTTCATCAGTTTCTGGATTGCATACCATGACTAAGATGCTAAATGTAGCTTAATGAAAGTGCCAGTAATAACAACCAGAACCAGTCAACCAGAAGTCATCCCAGCTTGCCTTGTAGTAAAGAAAATACTTTTACTGTACCCCTACCAGGCTGTACCTCCAGGTTACTAGTTTACTAGTCCTCATCACACCAGGCTGACCAACCGCTGGCAAGGTGTAAGACCGAATGACGCCGGCCGTTTGATTCAAGACAGGTTTATTTTCAGTACAACAGTATACATAGTACACAGTGTCTTGAAAAGAAATATATATATAAATATTACACATTAGACATGAATTGAATAAAAATTGAAATTAAACTAAAACTTAAATACCTACAGATTATAAAAAACTATATAACTTTTTGTACACTAAACAAGGACAACAACATGTAAGATGCTCTAAGTGGCTGTGCTTTAGTGCAGTGGACTATGGAAATGGAAAAAACCTAAGCAAGTGAAGGAGAGGTCCCACCTGTGCTGCATGAAGTGGTCACTTTTCAATGCATATTTAATGCATGTTAAATAAATTAATATTAAATGAAATGCTGTAAGTGTAAAATGTTAATGTGTCTACCACACAAATCTGGTATTTTGTCTGGTATTTTGAAAGGATAAAACATAGAAACACATGCAAATAACAATATATTCAATGGATTGTATAAGGTTAAGTAAGGCACAATGCTTCATGTGTCTATGAAGAACACAAGCTTTGGCATATTTTGAGGAGTGTCTTTATAGTCTAGGTGAGAGTGGCTGGCAATCAGAAGATTTCTGTTTTGACACAGCAGAAATATACTATAGAGATATACTATCAATTATTTTAAAGTAATGGGTGTTTCAATAATGAGGCTCCTCCCATTTTGCAATTTAAATTATGTTTAAAATACATTAGAACTTTGACACATTATTCATGTAAATCCTGAGGACAGCCACATTTAGTGCTGCAAAATGAGTAAAGGTAGAGAGTAGGTCTGTCTGCAGCCTGGCATAGCCTGTGACAACAGATGTGTTTCAGCATGATTCAGGTTCATGCACTGCATCTTGTGATGTGATGGAGACGTGTGCAGCTATCTAATTGAGCTCTTTCACTAAACCTCGGCTTCAAAAGAGAAACAGGACACCAACAACAAACCGCAGCATAATTTATGATTCAGTACACTGTGCAGTACACCTCCCCATTCCTTGCTCGCTGTTTGCTTGTTTGATGTTGCTTGCAAGCGAATTAATGACGAATGAATGGTGAGGAGCAACCTGATCCCAAATAACTGAACACAATGAGCCTTGATTAAGATAAGCATCAGAAAAGCAGTTGTTCTCCTTTCCACTGTTGTTCCCCCTTTCTCTATATGTTTGTGTAAGTAAACTGACTGACACTTGAATACTCTATTATGATGCTAGGGACATCCCACAATGTATCCAGTAAAAAATGGAACTCATACATAGCCAATTTATTTAAAAAAATTAGTAAATATTAGAAAAGAAAATATTCCACACAAGAAACAAACCTCCTCCAGCAAATTCTTCATCATAACCACACAATTGATTCATTCAGCATAAATGATGTAATTAGCTTTCTTGTTTGTTTTTTATGTTTTGCAGTAGTGACCAACTTGACCAACTTGACTATTTTGTTCTCTTTCAAGTAGTGTTGTTTTCATCAACAAAAATGATGATGATGTATCTTCGTCACAAACTTTTTTTCACATAACAAGACAACACGAAATGCTGGTCATGAGATGATAACTATAATGAAATATATCATGTAATATTGTTGACGAATAAAAACAAGAGGAAAAATGTTTTACAAAATAAAAATTATACTAAAACGTGTCTTCATTTTCATTGACAAAATCAAGACTAGATATTCTTTCCTCTTGTTTAATCGCGTTATTATATTACACTTTCTGTTTCCTGTATCTCCCATCCGTTGACAGAGATTACATCATTTCTGCAATATGCAATAGCGGTATTATTCACACTGCATTCAGAAAGTATTCACAGCACATCCACTTTTTCCACATGTTGTTAAGTTACAGCCTAATTCCCAACCTCAATATTGAGCTCAGGTGCCTCCTGTTTCCCCTGATCGTCCTTGAGATGTTTCTACAGATAACTATCGGTTCACCTGTAGAAAAAACGGTTGAATAGACCTGATTTGGAAAAACAGTTCATGTCAGAGCACAGTCAAGCATGAAGTCAACGGAATTGTCTGTAGACCTCCAAGACATGATTGTCTCAAGGCACAAATGAGGGGAAGGTTACAGAAACATTTCCGCTGCCTTGAAGGTGCCATTGAACATAGTGGCCTCCAAGTAGAAGCAGTTCAAAACTACCAGGAATCTTCTTAGAGCTGGCCGGCCACCTAAACTGAGCGATCGGGGGATAAGGGCCTTAGTCAGGGAGGTGACCAAGAACCTGATGGTAACTCTGTTAGAGGTCCTTTGTGGACAGAGGAAAAGCATCTCTGCAGCAATCAACCTATCATGCCTGTATGGTAGAGGGGCCAAATGGTAGCCACTCCTTAGTAAAAGACACATGGGAGTCTACCTGGAGTTTGCCAAAAGGCACCTGACCACTCTCAGACCAAGAAAAACCTAATTCAGCATCATGCTCTGGGGATTTTTTTTCCAGCTGCAGGAACTGGGAGACTAGTCAGGATGGAGGGAAGGATGACTGCAGCAACGTACAGACGCATCCTGGATAAAAACATGCTCCAGAGCACTCTTGAACTCAGACTGGGACAACTACCCTAAGTACTGTGAAGGATAATTTTGTTACGAAATAGGAATTTCTCCTTTTCTCAAAAGTTCTTGTTTTTCTCTTGTATGAACTGTTTCCACTGTTGTGAAGGATGCTGTACAAGCGAGCTATCTGTTTCTTGTTTTCATCACGTTTGTAAGCTTCAAGACATTTAAGCAGCATCATAAATTGAATTATAAAAATCGAGCTGCGAGAACTGGACAGGGCACCCAGTTACATCATGTTTCCATGCTTTGTGTGCAAAGACAGATAGGACAGGAATGTAACTGCTCTGTTCTGTGTATAAGTAGTGTGTACTCATGCTGCAGGATAGAGACTTCTCTGCAGGCCTCCTGTGAACATCTCCACCTTCCTCTACTCACCACTGGAATTGGTGAGTTGAATCTGATTGAACATTGACACTTCCCATCCATCATGATGGAGCTTGAGAGGTGCTGCAAAGAGGAATGGATGAAACTGGCCAAGGATAGATGTACCAAACTTGTGGCATCATATTCAAAAAGATTTGAGGCTGTAATTGCTGCCAAAAATGCAAAGTATTGAGCAAACGCTGTGATGTCTTACATACATGCGATTTCTCCATTTTTTACTTTTAATAAATTTTCCAAAACCCCAAGTAAACTTTTTTTCACGTTGTCATTATGGTCACAACATAATAATAAGGTAACCTTGTTTTCATTTTGAAATTGGTTTAACTAAAAGAAAATGTTGTTTTTGTCTGTTCTACTAGGTACTTATATTACTAAATGGTTTAATTGCATTACTTAAAATATACAGTTTTCTTTGACAAAAAATAGACAAAAATGTCAGCAGTTCTCATTGACTATAATCAGACTAAAATATTCATGGAAAATATTCATGGTGACCAGGACGGTATTCATCAGATGGTCTCTGATGACCAAAGACCCCTCTCTCGTCTGATCCATTTCCCAATTCACAAGCCACGGTAAAAACTAGTAAACTAGAGGCACACACTGGTAGGGGTATAGTAAAAATCTTTGCTTTGTCTCATTGTGAGCTTCCACCGCCGCCGTGAATCCCTGTACGGCAACTTCCACTCTCCTGCATCCCTTCATGCCATCTCTTCCTCTCCTCCAGTCCCCTCATGCCAGCCCAAGCATTCATGTCCCTCTTCACCAATCCTCCTGCATCTCCCTCCACCTCAGCCATGTCTGCGAAAACGTCCCTCGGCTCTCCCCATGACATGGGGGTATAGAAGCAGCACGCAGTTGTCAGATGATCGATGAACAGTCAATTTCTTCTATATTGGACATCAGGTAGTAACTAAGCACATGCACTCTAGTCGGGTAGTAGGGGCAATGATGGCCTAGCAGGTAAGGAGGCGGACCCGTAATTGGAAGAAATGTAATTGATGTAATTGTGAATAAAAGCCTTTGAAACTTATAAAAGGCTTGTAATTATACTTCAATACACCACAGAAACAACTGACAGAAATATCCCAAAACACTGGAGCAGCAAATTTTGTGCAAACCAGTATCAAAACTTTTTGCCACGACTGTACAGACTCTCTTGCAGCAGGTTTATCTGACATGTTGTTCACTCTAATGGATGGTGTGTCAGAATCTCACCCCCTTCTGTCTGATCTGGAAATAAGGTTGTAAGTATTCCAAAAGGTTCTTTCTAACTTTAGGCAATCTGGAACTGATACGTTTCATGTGCATCTTTGAAGTCTGCTAGGGGTAAAGCATTTGAAAAAAAGGTGAAACTTCAGCAATCTAAGTGAACAGTTGTGCTTCGACTTCTGTGTCAGCATTGTCACAAGGGAGAGGTACATATGAAAGACAATCCGCCATCACATTCTGTTGACCTGGTGCAATTCTCATGCCCACTCTGATCATACTTTTTGTGTGGAGAATAGTGGTGAGGACTTGATGGTCCATTCGCAGAGTGAATCTGTGCATGTTAGGGTTTTCATTTGTGGAGTATTTGCATTGTCCAGATGGCAAGGTGCATGAAGCGAAAACCACAATACATACCATCTGAATGCACTTGAGTGATTATGTCATGCGATACATCCTTTTCTGTGATAGTACAGGATATCTGCATATTTATGTTTTCTCAGCAGACACTGTGAGTGCGAGAGGCTCCTCTAAAATACAGCATTAATTGTATATTATCTTAAGTAATATAATATTATTAGATATATTGATTTTCCTTTTTTCCTTCAATATAAACAGACTCATATTATTACCTGTACTGCAGAAAGCCTTTAGGGAGCGACATTTTTGGTTTCTTGTTTTGAACTGTATCCATGTGCGCTGCACCTGAAAGTGCACATTGCACCGTGACTGGCAGATTACCGACAGATTGAAGGCTTGGGTTAGAAAACAATACATGTAGAAACATACCTGTCTCAGTAGGCTATTCCTGATTCAACAATGGGAGAACTCCCACTCTCTCAGCAGAATTTAGGCGGTCCCGCTAATTGCAATCTCATACACAAAAATGCAAAACATATATTAAAAAATTACCAAATTATTTAGAGGTAAAAGTAAAGTATTTAGGTCTGCAGCAAAGTCTGGATTTAAAGAATACTTGTGATTTTTAAGACTTTTTAAGAATCTGCGCATACACGCATAGTGGGCAAGTCTGGAACATAGATTGCAAAGGGGCCTTTTTTACCAAGTTTGATTTAATAACCACAAGGCCTTTTTCAAATAAAGATGGCGCTCAGCAAGAGACCCAGTGTTATCAATGGGAGGCTGTTTCCTCCTTTAACAATCATTTTTTTCTTTATAATTGCTTTTTAAATGTTTGCATTATTCTCTTTGGAGGACAAATTTAGCCTCCAGACATACTTCTTCTCCAACTCAAACTGACTTATTTGCCACAAATGTAGATTTCCTGGCATTTTCATCAAGTTTGTCTTTCTGTATTGTAGAAAATCCCACATTTGAAAGCATTTAGATCATTCTAACATTCAGTTAGTCAATTACATGGTGTATTTTGACCATCAGAGATGGTTAGTAATATGACAAATTATGTCTATTATATTAGGACACGTAGATAAAAGGGATTTCTTAAATAGGATTTTGTGAGTGCATGAATGAAAAATAATTATTAGAATTTATGTAATACGTTGTGGAATATTACTAATTGGCACTTAATTCTGCTTACTACATGGCATCAAAGATTTGCTAATGACCCATTTGAAAAACCATGTGCTATTCTTAATCTAGGACTATTTGCCTAAAAAATGTGTTTTTATACTGCCTCTTTTTTTCATCCATGCCATCAATAGTCCCTAAATCATCATCTTGCTAAAACACAAGCATCGGCCTAAACTGGCCTGGTGTTCTTTTTGAAAGAGGTAAATAAATCATGGTTATTATTACACTATTAGGTTCAAGGCTCTTATGTTTTTTTATGCTAACTAGCCAAACTCACTTGTCTTTCCCTAGATTCCCTGTCGTGTCCACAATAATTTCCGCTTGTCATGAACAGGGTTACGTTCACCTCAAAGATTATTGCTTCACAATTAAAGCAAAACCAGGAGGATTCATCCAGATGATGAAAAAAGTGAACATTAAAAACGCAAGTTTATTGGAAACTGCTACAACTGAAGCAGTGTAAATTTACTGTGCGATTATATATCCGTTGTAGGTAAGGTAAGCCTTCAACAGCAGCCGTCTACAGCGCATTGTTGTCTGTAGCCACCATACTGACCCCAGCATAATTCCATCCAAACATTCAATGACACGACGGTAATAAATTATGGCTGCTGAGGCCAATGTCCCAGACCACAAAAGATCCACTTCCATTATTAAAAAGTATTTGAAAAAAGAACCGATGGCTTGTAAAATGCTGAGATCCACTTGTCTAATGATGTCTTTATTGAACTTTTTAAATGATTGAATGTCACAGAGAGTCAATAAAAGCAATCGGACTCTAGCTCAGGCCGGGTTTCACTGCTCTTTACTGCTTTCATGTACCTGCCACTAACACTGAAGTGGTTCTCTGTTCTGCTCTTCGGCAGTTTTCTGCAGCTCACATGTGGTGGTAGAAATATTTCCCAGCAATCAGTAATGTCTTTCATTGTTATCCAGTCATTTTCACCATGGGGGAGAACTGACTTTAAATGTCTATGATAGCCCTTGTGTGTACATGCTTTTTTCAACATGCATATTTGTATTTTCTGTTTTGGTTTCTGTATTTTATTTATTGCTTTAAATTATACTAATTATGATATTTTTGCTGGCTGAGCTGTTTCAGTAGCTAGCGAGTTGCTACAGTCTCACAACATTACAGCAGATGGAGAGATGCTTTACTAAATATGAGGAAACAGAGGTGAAGTGCCTGGGCAACCATCAAATCACAAGTGCTTTTTTTCTTTGTTTCCTTTTTTTATTTTGACCAAGTCATAAGAAAAACATTTTAACAGTTTTCAACAGTACAAACCACATCATCAATTTCGCAGATGACACAACAGTCATGGGGCTCGACACCAACAACGATGAGTCTGCTTACAGAGAGGAGATAAAACATCTGGTGGATTGGTGCTGGAGCACCAAAGTGACTCTCAGTGTCACCAAGACCAAAGAGATGGTTGTCAACTTCAGGAAGAAACCGACTGTCCCCACCCCACTGCACATCAATGGATCTGCTGTTGAGATCGTCAGCAGCGTGAAGTTCCTTGGTGTGCACATGACAGACGACTTCTCCTGGGACCTCAACACCATCTCCACCAACAAGAAAGCACAGCAACATCTGCATTTCCTAAGAAAGTTGAAGAAGGCCAACCTCCCTCCTCCCATCCTCACATCATTCTACCAGGGGACCATTGAGAGTGTTCTCTGCTGCAACATCACCGTCTGGTACGGGAACTGCACAGTCGCTGAGCAGAAGGCCCTGCAGCGGATAGTGAAGACAGCAGAGCGCATCATCGGGGTTCCACTTCCACCCATCTCCCAACTCTACGAGAAACACGAGAATTCGTAGTTTTAATGCATCATTATCCACAAATAAATTTCAGATATATACAATACACTTCTGAGGAACAAAGTGAGTAAAGCATAGAGTATTTCCTGTTACCACTTTTTGACTATTCATGAAACGTCACACATACGCTTAGTAAGGAGCACACCCTTATCATTCATGTGAAGTTTGGACATGATTGCAAGTTGCATGTGGGAATGACATCAACTTCCTGTTAAATGGCCATGATGCCATGGGCAAACAGGCATCAGAAAAAAAACTAAAAGATACCTCAACAAGCTTTGCAGATATTTTAGAAAAGTTGACATGTTATCAGACATTTCAGGCCTCAACAAACGCAAGAGAAGACCTTCAGTAATCAAACCTGTCTCATTTGACGTCTTTTTAAGACCAAAAGTTACAGATTATGCTATTCATCACTAGCCTGGTTAATTAGGCTCTCATCTTCCCCAATGAACTCTGAACTCAGTGTTTTATACAAATCTGTATGATTCAAGGCAGTTGTTTGGAATGAACTGCATCCCCATTGCCCTCCCCTGTTCATCGTGAAGTTATTTTTAGCCTTAGCTCAGCTCTTCTGTTGTGTAAAACCGATTGTTCACAAGTGAAATGTGTGCTGCATTCTCATGCTTCCCTTACTAATCTGTTGGCTGGCATCTGACTGCAGAGCTTCCATTTTACAGCTGACATGACTCTGAGTTCCATATTATTGCACCACTTCCTCCCTCCCTCAAACCTTGATCTTGGTATAGTCCAACCCTGTGATTTTGACTGGAGGCATTGTGGAATGGGCCACATTTGGCACATCTCAGCAAGGAGATTCATTGTTAGAGTGCTAACATTTTGTGTATGGATATAATGCAACCCAGAATAGATTTCTTCACTGCCTTCCCCTCACAGGGTGGATTTTAAAGCATATGTTTCACTGCTGCTAGCATCTGCTCTCATATGTGTGGCAGGGCACAAGAAACCCAACAGTAATTAGAAAGGAACATATGTAAGCAGGTAATGAGGTAGTCATGCTCTGGATGAAGACGTGAGTGCATGGGGCATTTTCAGCACAGTTGTTTCATCAGTGTCAGGGTTTCATCATCGCAATCACTACCATCTTTCTCCACCACATCATCTACAGGAGACTCTATTATCTCTGGTTTTAGAGACACCTTCTGGTGTTGCAGGGCTGGGATCAGGTGCCTGAGGACAAATGCAGATCTCTCTCCAAAACCACAGCTGGGCTACCCAACACAGTTCTGGCCAAACATATTTGTGTCCCAGTAATTTTGCTGCTTCATTTTTTTTTTTGTGAATCACATTGTTTCGAACAAATGTGTTTTCAACATGTCAGTTTTTGAAAGCATTTTCTTAAATTCCACACAGCTCATTTCACACACGATTTTCAGGGATATTTTAGAGCAGACTATTTATCTTATTAAGAAACCTATTAAGAAACATGTGCATCCATCCACCTTTTGAGGTCATCTATGGAACCATGTGTGTGGGTGCATGCACAGCAAGACTTGCACAGTGGCCTAGAGTCAAAAAGGACATCACTTCTCTCAGAGAAGAACATTCGTTTCATGCCAAAAATGAAGCACCCTGACCAGGCTCAACACACACAGCAGGAGCTATGCAGGAGCTTCAGCTCTCTTGCTGTTAATTGTGTAAAAATTTTAGTAGTTGTGGTTTTATTATTATTTAACATTAATTGCTAAAGATATTGTCAGCTCCCTCACTGATTCCTACCTTTTACAAAATGAGTGACCAGCATTAGTATTTTCAGATTACTTCTTGAACTAATCTGCATTCTTGTGTTGAGATTCCCTGACTGGCTGTCCCATGTAAACTGATATCATAATTTATTTCTAGTGAATATATAAACATATATAATATTTTTTAACATATAAGAAATATATGTTAAGCACCAGTCTTGCAAAACATAGCAATAATTTTGGAGTTGCCTGCAGTGGGATGACAATAATATTTGCATGTATCCTATAAAGTGGTGGGTTTTAGATGCAACACACAAATCCTGCATGCAGCAAAACAATTTAAGCTTCAAACATGGGGAAATTGTTTAAGAAGACTGTTTATGTTGGGGAGTCTTGTGCAAAACCAAAAAAATCACCCCAAAGGACTTGGTAAAAGGAATTCCCAATGTTCACTGATCATTAAAGACAGAGACCCTTTTGGCTCGTAACTTATGCACAGAGGCAGGTCATCTCATTCACCATATATACCAAGTATATGGAAGAAGGTAGCTGTTTAAAATGGTAATTAACTTTCAAATGATCCAGTCCTCAGAAAAAAAGGCTGCGTCACAACTGTAATAGAAAACTGTAATAGATTTCTGTAACAAATAATCTTGTTGCATGTTGTCTTTGCTAACAGTGCTATAAACAATAGCATTTCTAGATGTATTATGGAGAATTGTGTATTGTATGGTGAGTCTGTACCTGGAATACCCGTTTTGCCACTATAATCTACCTGAATACACAATTTATATTGACATATGTACACTCACCATGCACTTTATAAGAACACCCATACAATTGTTTTTCATGCATCTGCAGGTTTTGCAGAGAATTCATGAAAAATAAAACATCTAGTGACCCAGGTTTTCTACTGACTATTGTCCACCCTTTGTGACCATGAGTGACCACTGATTTTCAAACAACATCATCAAGTTCGCAGATGACACAACAGTCATGGGGCTCGATGATGAGTCTGCTTACAGAGAGGAGATAAAACATCTGGTGGATTGGTGCCAGAGCAACAAACTGACTCTCAATGTCACCAAGACCAAAGAGGTGGTTGTCAACTTCAGGAAGAAACCGACTGTCCCCACCCCACTGCACATCAATGAATCTACTGTTGAGATCGTCAGCGTGAAGTTCCTTGGTGTGCACATGACAGATGACCTCTCCTGGAACCTCAACACCATCTCCACCAACAAGAAAGCACAGCAACATCTGCATTTCCTAAGAAAGTTGAAGAAGGCCAACCTCCCTCCTCCCATCCTCACATCGTTCTACCGGGGGACCACTGAGAGTGTTCTCTGCTGCTACATCACTGTCTGGTACGGGAACTGTTGCTGAGCAGAAGACCCTGCAGTGGATAGTGAAGACAGCAGAGCACATCATCGGGTTCCACTTCCACCATCTCCCAATTCTACGAGAAACACGAGAATTCCTAATTTTAATGCATCATTATCCACGAAGCCTTTATGGGATCTGAATAAATTTCTAATATATACAATACACTGGTGAGGAACAAAGCAGTGTAGAGTAAAGCATGGCATTTCCTGCTACCACTTTTTGACTATTCATGAAAGTTCACACATATGCTTAGTAAGGACTACACCCTTATCAT
Source organism: Denticeps clupeoides (assembly GCF_900700375.1). Classification (NCBI taxonomy): domain Eukaryota; kingdom Metazoa; phylum Chordata; class Actinopteri; order Clupeiformes; family Denticipitidae; genus Denticeps; species Denticeps clupeoides. Next base: position 23,787,104 of record NC_041713.1, on the reverse strand, counting down.
TCATGTGAAATTCACCATGATGCCATTGGCAAAGAGGCATCAGAAAAAACAAAAAGATAACTCAACAAGCTTTGCAGATATTTTAGTTGACATGTTATCAGACATTTCAGGCCTGAAGGAACGCAAGAGAAGACAGAGTTGTCCACCCTTTACGACCATGACTGATTTTTTTTTACCTGCAACAGGATAATGTACCATGTCCCAAATCTCAGATCATCTCAGACTAGTTGCTTGAACATGACTTTGAGTTGATGGTCCAAAAATGGCCTGCATAGTCACCAGATCTCCATTAAATCAAGCACCTTTGGCTGAACTAAAAAAAAAAAAATCTGAACCATGTCACTTCAGCCTGGCACTATGGTAATATAGTCTTCTTTTTTTAACATATTCACTTATTTGCTTTGTACATGGAGCTAATTAACATAACTTAAAATCTTACATACTATTGCTTTTGTCAAATTGTGTGTAAATCACTGGAATTGCATGTCATGTTCAAAGGTTGAACCAAAGCTGAGGATTGCTATTGTATCTGAAGAAACTGAAGAGCTTAGCTGAGCAATCTGGGTCAGTTTCCGAAATACACAACCACAGAAGTGACAGCAAGGCTGGTGGCTGTATGCTCTTCTTCTCTATTTCCTCTTTCATCTCTTCTTTCAGAGTCTATGAATGAACTGTCAGTATCAGGGAATAAGACAAGAGACAAGCAGATAGTTGCAGGAAAACAGGATTGACTGAATATATTTTGGTGACAACTGATGCACAGTACGCACACTAGAGACATACACACACATTTGATTGTGCAACAGGTTGGAATAACCAAAATGAGGGGTTTCACTAAAATGTATAAATGTGTCAGTAGCCTAGTGCTCAATTGCCCTCAGTTGCCCTGCCAAACGCGATCTTTAAACTGCATCTGAATCTTGAAATGTGTTTCTTCCATCTATTCCATAATATATGAAATAACCGATTAATTGCAGACATCATTTTTTCAGTCAGTTCATCCATTTTGGTCCACACTAATTGCATTGTGTGTGCCGGTCATAAAATATCTGTGTTGGCAATTTGGTGTCGATGTTGGAACTGCTGCACTGCATGCATGAGAATAATTGCAGTGTAAAGCACACATTTATTGCTGAATATTGTTGTTTATTTATTGTAAATTATTATTACCAAAGACCTTGAGCAGCATTGCACTCTATGGGCGCATCAACAAACTACAGCTCAAGAGCTAGAGAAGTGAAGCAGTACAGGGACTCTAATGATCCGAAGGTGGCTGGAGCTGGAATCCAAGTAAGGAAGTGGCAGGGGCAGAGGAGTCTGAAGCTGAGAGCGGCTGTGGAGGAGACAAGATCCCGCAAGGCTGTCGAAATGAGGCAACAGATGGGACAAGATGGGAAAATGCGGTCTAGAGAAAGTGTGACCTGAACTGAGATCAGAAAAGCCACCTAAAAATCCTTTTCCAGGCAGTGTTTCCAAGCCCATGTAACATACACTTATGGGGCACAGCAGACTTTTGGATCTACGTTGGACCTAATTTACTGCAGATATCTTGTCATCAGAGGTTTTCTACACTTTACCCATCACACCTCTGTCTACACACACCAGGTTTTTTTGTCCATTTGAGATTATAAGTGATAAAATACACCAGCCTCCAATACACTATACAGTGTTTTTTAAATACCTGGGGCACCTTCTCAAAACTCTAGGGCTAAGCTCTTCAACACCCACCTCACTCCCCTGACTCTTGAGAGAATTGGCAGTAACAGAGCAAGGTATCTGACCAACCATAGGGCTGAAAGATCCATCTTCTGTGGAAATTTTACAAGAGGACTCCATACACCATTTGGTAACAAAATAGTTGGTCATGTGTCTCACTTGGATATTTAACAAGCAATAAATATTGGCTCTTCTGGCTGAAAGAAAATGTGAAGCTCATGAGCCAGGAATTCTAAGGGACTCATCACTCCAAACTGTTGCAGAACTTCTAAGATAACCACCAACCCTCTGTGGAATTTGTCTGGTTCAAGACTCCTGGAGTGTGTCCCACCTTTCACATGACCCTTCCTTGGGGTACAGACCATCCTTCCTGTCCCTACACAAACACGTCCCCAAAGCATTATTTTTCCATTTCTCCAGATCTGCTGGCAGCTGTAATCTACAATTTTCTTCAATTGTCCGTCTATTTAAAAGGGTAGAAAACAAGGCGAGTGGTAATGCAAGCCTAAAGATACAATCCTCACAGGGAAATAAGATCATGCAATTAAATAAGAATATGTTATTAAAGAATATGTAATTAAATAAATTACACAGCAATTACAGGCTCACTACCATACCCCACATACATGTATGATATTTAACAGAAATCGCAGCGGTTCTGAATTCTAATGTGTGTGCCGGAGGAATTGTCTAGGTAGTTTCAAATGGCCGTGTCCAGATACCATTGCTAAAGCTTCCATACACAAAGATTGCACAGTTTTGTCCATCAACTGTAAATACATGAAAAAGATGCCACTGGCCTAGCGGTCCTACTGGCTAAAGTAATGGTTTTGTCAAACCATTTACATAACTAGTGTGAATTTGGTCAGTGATGTTGCTTCTTTAATGACATTTAGAATATAGAGACATTGTTGGGGAGTTTCAGTTTTATTCAACACACTTAAATTACACATAAATTGTAATACATTACATTGTTATAAGTTACTTTAAGTAAAAAGTGTTACGGTTTATTGAAAGATTAATATGCCTGGTTTTGTTTTGATCCTGATGTTGTCGTCTTCCCACGCCGTTCCTCAACCCAATTCTGCCTCTGTCTCTGATGCTGCATCAACCCCTGTGACAACCCATTTCTGGACGATTCCTCTTCAGACAGCTTCCTTGGTGTTCCAGTACTCCACGGTTAGCACCACGTCTTCTCCCTCTTCCTCCTACGCTCCTCCTCCAGGTGGAGAGAAACACCCCAGACCACACTGCATTCCTCTGCGTACCCGCATCTGGTCCACTCTTCTCCACTCAACAAGCCGCAAGTGCGTCCCAGGTTCTCACATGTGATAATTAGGGCTGTTCCTGTCAGAATCCGGTCCGAAATGGGGGTTACTCCGGTCAGGATCAGGATCCGGACCGGAGTTTCATTGTTGTCCTGTGTAATGTTCCCTAATCGTTTTCACCTGTGTTAATTGTATAAAGCTGCCCTGTACGTTTCCGTCCGCTGTCAGGTCTTTGAAGTTATGTTCCGTGTTCACCAGTGTCTACGTCTCGGATGTCTCCCCTGTCCTGTGATTCACCATTAAACCCCTGTTCCGTGATGTCAGGTGAAAGCGTCCTTCATTCCTCGTCACTCCTTGTCATCCTCTCCGTTCACCCGCCGCGTCATGCCCGCATGGACGTGACAGTTCCAAAGGATTCTTTTTAAAGAGATTAATATATCAATTTATATATTCTAATTTAGATATTGGAAACATTAATTTCTTAATATTTCAACACGTGTTAGAGTGAAATAAGTGCAAAATAATGGCAGAAATAGCACTCAATAAACAATAAACAGGTCACCCAGGATACTTCCTTAGAGCAATTGAAAGAATACAATAAAGTGCTTAAATAGTGTTTTGTTGTTTTTATTAAAATAAACAGCAGCAATAAAAAGAATCCAGGAGTCCATCATGGTGTCCTTACTGAACTAACAGAATTTAACAATCATGTTAAAAAAAAGTTGGCCAGCATCATGAGAAGATGATTTAGGCAATATTTTAGGAAGATGATGATAGTCATATATTACACAGAGAAGCAACATTAACCTGAAGCATCAGCTGGGGTAGTGTTTGGAGCGGCTTAAATATGCTAAGGTGTCCTCTTATATCCTTCTCCAACATAGAGGATAAAAAACTACATACAGAGCAACCTCTTTATACATTTATGTACAGCCACATCTTAAACGATAGATCGCTTTTCTTGCCCTGCTGAAACTCACTTGCCAAGGCGCCGCCATCTTTGTGTTGGATCTAACGCATTGACGTTGCCATGACCGAGGGCTGGAGGGGGAAGAAGGCACAGAAGCAAGGCATCTTGGATCATAAAAGGAGTTTAATAAAGACAAATAAACAAAGCACGGGGTCCGGAAAAAGGAAAGAACTCAAGCAACCCAAGGTCATGTGGCATACGGCCAGGAACATAAACCAAGAAACTCAGGTAAGGCAATGTCCACATTAATGTCGCAGCCTTGTCCAACTGCAGTCGGCTCCCTTTTAACTGGGCCCTGATCATGAACGCCCAACAGGCGGAACCTGTCCTGGACTAGCGCACAAACCCCATTTTCCAAACCACACCACTACACAACATGATGAGCAACAAACATTCCTGTTGCACCAGCAACAATCTAGCCAAAGCCTATAGCATGGCGTCAATCAATAGTTATCCACTGCAAACAGCCACACGAAACGTACCACCCCCAACCCACCAGAGGGAGCAAGATCAGCCGGGGAGACAGTGACCCGGAAGTGGAAGTGAGAGCAAGCAGCGCCCAGTATAAAAGTCAGGTGGCCAGGGGGGACGCTGTCCGCTCTTTGCTTTATTAAGTTCCCAAGGACGCTAGCCTTCTTTATAAACGCCTGATTGATTCTGCCTTTTGACTACAACCTTTGCCTGTCCTCTACCTTGACCCCACCCAAGACGCCCTCCCATCCAACCCACGCTCCAGTCGTCTTCCTATTCTCCTCTGCCCCGGTCCACCCCAGCCTCATCCCCTGGCCTCCTTCCCCACTACTCCCCACAGAGCCAGACCCCAGGTTCAAAGTCGTCATTCTGGGAGAGGAGGGCCAGAGGCGCTTGGCCGGTGATAGGGAGGCCGGAAGTGAGTTGGAACAGGAGTGTAGACATGAACACGCCGCAGCGAAGCGAGGAGGGAACTCTGGCTCCGTGGGGGTTAGCGGGGAAGGAGGCGAAGGAAGGAGGCTGGACATGGGAGATCATCTTAGCAAAAGGGGGAAGGCAAACTCAAGGTCAATGGCAGGCGAAGGTCGTGGTCACAATGGAGGATCCGTTCGGAGATCGTCGTCACAAGAGGGGCAGGCAAAGTTCTAGGTTGGGGCCAGGCAAAGGTCGTGGTCATAGATTCTAATCAGTCGGGCGTGGGTAAATAAGGCTGGAGTCTCTGGGAATAAATTCTTCAAAGAACGGGCATTGTCTCCTCAGTGTCACCTGGCTTTTATACTCGGCGCTGCCTGCTCTCACTTCCGTTCCCGGGTGGCCGTCTCTCCAGCTGGTCTGGCGCTCTCCGGTGGGCTGGAGGTGTATTGGCTGTGTCAAAGACAATCAACCCTAAGTTGCTCCAGGGGGAACTGTCCCTGTAATTACTGATTGTAAGTCGCGCTGGATAAGGCCGTCTGATAAATGTCGTAAAATGCACTGCTTCACTCCCGTTCCCACTCACCTTCTGCCTCCCTCTCACAGGCCAAGCACCTCCAGTAATCCTAACCAGCTCTTCCAGTTCCCACTCCCCGTGCAACGACTCGTTCCCCCGCTCAACTCATGTCTGCAAGTGCGTCCCCAAACTCGCAGGTTTACACAGTGCCAATCAATACAGCATAAGAAGGTGATGAGGTATCTGCCCCTGTTCAGCTGAACCTGTTAGATCAGCAAAACTAATGATGGTTGATTAAAGTGTGCATCCTCTTCATGACAGCGCGCATATATATATATATATTGGCTGTGCCAAAAAGTCAATATTCCCTAATGGTCCCTAATAGATCATGCGATTCATTATTTTAAGGCCACTTAGGAATCCTCCACTAATGATGCCATTAGCAGGGCTTGGCATTTTAGGAGTAGACATCACATGTATGAACACTAGTTTCATAAAAATGAATTAAAAAAAAAAAATGTGTGTGGGTTTTTATATGAGGGGCGGTGTCACATGATCAGTCATTCTACAGCTGTCCACTTTGCAAATTAGCTAAACCCTGGTAAATAAGTTAGATGGGTGCACTGGTAACCTGGTCAACAACACGTGATCTGTGACTCTGTATTTTGATGATGGCCTGGTCTGTCACTGTATACTATGAAGGTATTTTTTCCATCTTCCAAATTCAATTATATTTGTGTCAAAGATGCAGGAAACATCATGCGTCATAGCTTCTTTTCATGATTGAGGAACACAACACATGACGTCATCAACATGCATCCAGCCTTCGGGAATCTGGAGTCAGAGCGGCATGATTTACATTTTACATTTACCAGACGCCCTTATCCAGAGCGACTTACAATCAGTAGTTACAGGGACAGTCCCCCCCCCTGGAGACACTAAAGGTTAAGTGTCTTGCTCAGGGACACAATTGTAGTAAGGGGGATTTGAAGTGATTGTCACTGTGTTACCAAGTAACTCAGTGAAATGTGTCCTCTGCTTGTAACCCATCAACCTTGGTGAGCAGTGGACAGCCATGACTGGCGCACGGGGAGCAGTGTGTGGGGACGGTGCTTTGCTCAGTGGCACCTTGGCGGATCAGGATTCTAACCGGCAACCTTCTGATTACGGGGCCGCTTCTTTAACCGCTAGGCCACCACTGCCCCTCTCACCTCTCAGGGCAACAATGAAAAATGACCATGCATTCATTATAAAGCCTAAAGCATGGAGAAATATCCTCTTTAGAATGAGTGTCAGGCTTCGTTTGATTTTCTGAAAACCTCAGGACGCAAAAGCAATTCAGTCAATCCCCAGAATGCAATGAAAGGACAGGCACTCTTACAATAAGCAGACTTAATTGAGCAAGTGTTGAGGTTTTGCTCATTTACCAGGATGCATTCATTCACTGTCACTCATTCGAAACCACAGGAATATTCAATTAGTTCAATCAGGATGGCAGTCCGGTTGAAAGTAGTCCCTTTATTGCCTGCAAGACTTAATTGCTTACCTTTCTTCTCTTTCATTGAGGTCAGATGAATGTCAGGCTTTGGGCAATTTCTTTCAGCCCCCCAGAAGAATCTGCAGCAAGGCACCCAAAAGCAAGCAGAAATAGAACAGCATTGTGAGCCACCAGTGCGTCTCCCAGGACTGCTTGAGTGTTATGAAAGGTTGATTCACTGAGATGTCATATCTTGCATGCATGAGGTCAGGCTCATGTAGACTGAGAAGAAAAGATCTCTTTATTGACGTGCTATGGGATACAGTACTGTCCTCTTGTGGATATGCTGCAGCTGAAGTACTCACATTGAATGGGCCTCACAACAGGAGGTTGAAAGATACCAAATTCATGTGAGGATCCACTCTGTGACCAAGTCAAACACTGGAATACAAATCTTTTTTTAGCGAGTGTCACAAAAACTTGGCATGTGAAAGCTTTGCTGCAGGACGTTATTAGTCCCATTTGTCATGGTGTCTTTATGGAGCAGGAGACTGAAAGGCTGAAATGAATAGAATGCCTCTGTGAGATCTGATGGTTACTTATGAAATCCCAAATATCTCAGGATCCATCGGAGAAGAACACAGGCTCCACTGTGTGACAGCTGGCGGGTGTGTGTGAGGACTTTTACACACTACTGGTGGCTGAGGGAGGACAATAAGCTGTCACTTTCCATTCAGGCAGCGGTAGAAATCACACTCCTCCCTTACAAACCTGAAACACTCAAGCCAAGCAGAGCATCAGACACTGTCAGAAAATACGACCTGCTTGAAGGTAACGGTTGCTTCTATTGAGAGATGGAGAGCATGGGGAAGAAACCTGTGGGACATCATGACAATACGCTGTAGAAAAAAGAAGAGCGAAGAATGAACAAGCGGCACCTGATTTTCTCGTTTATATTGCTCCATTATTAATAGCTGGAGAATGGAAAGTCACTTCAATCAGCAGAGCTGCCCCCGAGTTTGTTCGCTGGCAGAAGCGGCGGTGGTACGTGCATCTTGACCTGCGGAGAGCCCCCAGCCTTTTCTGGAAGCCGAGGGAACCGCTGAGCTGGCAGCCCAACAAAACGCTGGAGCAGCTGTTTGATAATGTGCAGCCATTAATTACATGTTGATGCCTCCAGTGTGGCCCGAGATGATGAAAATGTCCTTTTATAAATGCAGGTCTTGTTGCTGCGATGTTATGTTTTATAGATGTGAGATTTGAGAGAACGCTTTTTAAAAATTTATCAAATCCCACTATTATTGTTACCATGCTGGTCCTTTGTATGCTCCAGCAGCAGGGCAGGATGATTTGTAATACTTCATAATGTGTAATTGATGGGGCTTTTTTTTTTTTTACTGCTGGGGGATTTTTGCAGATCAGGCAGACATGGTAATTTTTCATGACGCAGACCAGCAGACCAGAGTTCCACCACAGACTTTTCAAAACAGAGAGCTGCAGGCGCCCCTTTTATTATCTTCATGTCTTTCCTTGTTTTGTTTTTTTTTTCTTCCAGTCTTGAGCACAGGGACAGATGGACATTATTTCCCTGTGGATGAAAACTTGCATGGGCTTTTCTTAGATTCATTCTTGTGAGATATATAGAAATCATATTGCTCTGTCCCTTAATCAACAGAATTCTCCACCTACTTCAGTTTTTGCACACGTTTTTTTTTTCAAGTCCAACCAAAACGTTACAAGTAGCCTCAATTTCACAACCTCAACATCCATTTTTGCAATAGTTGAAACATCTCACCATTTACCGTGCAAGCCAGAGTAAAATTATATAAATTAAAAGCTGAGAAAGCAAACTGCATTCATTAAAACACATTACATGCAGTGATACATGAAAAATGAACAGAGTTTCTTGTACATAACAGAAATGGAATCAGCAAAACGAACCACCCCACCTTGCACTAAATGTGTTCCCTCTGATGCTGAACATACATCTTTTCTGGCTGCCTGCTTAGTCAATCTCCACAAGCCCTGTGCCTTACAGACTTCAGGAGAACGTCCCAGTTCACTGGAAATGAATATGGCACGATCCTGACACACTTCACACAGAGCACAAACTGATATAGGCAAACATGGGACACAGGGAACACCTTAGGATCACACAGGCTTAAATAGAGGAGCAGATGAGACACTTGCGAGCGTGAGGCTCACTATCCGTGCCAAAGGGCCCTAGGAAGGGAACCCGGAAGTGAGAGCCAGGTAACACCAAGTGTACACTACAGAATTGGGGCTTGACAAGACACGCAGACACCGACATAAACCCTAATACTCAGGGGAGGGGGAGCGTGTTATGGGGGGTGGAGCCAGCACGGACACACATAACGAACATTATGTTAACCAGATGGTTAGTTAATCATTTGCAAGTCAATTTTGCCTATATGGACAGTGATTTTCACAAGTCCAGAGCCCTGTATATGCTGTGTACTCTGTTGTACAGTGTGATGGGGGTACGTGACGCCCACATGTGGTGGGGGCTCCAGCCAAATGACTAGGCAGCTAGAACACACTCTGTTGATCTTGTATTTGAAACACACACACACCCCTCTCACTTTATATCTTGACTCTGCAGCCTCATGGTTCCTATCAGACTAATGGGAGCCACTGATTCAGAATGTCTGAGGCTCCACTACTCCACTACTACCAATAGTAGTACAAACAAACAAAACCTTGCCAAAGACCCTTTAAAAAAGCATTCTATGTTCATTACGATGCAATAAACTCTGCAATAAACGTAATGAATCAGCACCCTAAACAGCTCCTGTTTATTATTCAGTGTTCTCTGACTCTGATGTGTACATTGAGCTGAAATTATTGTCCTTGAAAAGCAAATCCATGGGGTAGGGGCTTTGTGTTCAGACTTTGAGAAACGGGGCAATGAAAGTTTAAGCAAATACACGAGACTCCGCCTCCATCTCTCAATACTTCTCTTCCCTTCTCCTCATGTGCCTTTTCTCCTCATCCTGGGGCTTTTTTGGTAACTGCTGGAGACTACAAACACACACTATTTACCTTGGATGGACCCAGGTAATCATGGATCAAATGAAAGAAAGCAATATTCCCAGAGTGGAATTTGACTTGTGTCAATACAGTGAAAAGAGAACAGTAATTACCTGCACTTACATGTACATTTAACTCCCTGCTTCCCCTGCAGTGTTTGCATATTAAGTCATCCATTATATAATTTACCTGATTGTACGCATCTGTTATAATAATCAGAGTAAATTTAAACACTGTCCTCATTCTGTCATTCATCCAGCACAATGGATCAGGGTGTGTATCCATAGGCAAGTGTTCTGGCATTACAGCTTGCATTGGCACCCTTGTACAGCGGGCTATGGGCTATGAATAGGACTAAAACAAATGAAGCATGCCCCAAAGCAGGAAACAGAAAATTCTGTGTTTGTATGATGTTTGTTACAAGATTGTCAAACTAATACGGTAACAAGGCAGTTCCAATTCAATTTACTGACTTGCAGTCAGTAGTTACAGGGACAGTCCCCCCCTGGAGCAACTTAGGGTTAAGTGTCTTGCTCAGGGAAACAATGGTAGTAAGTGGGATTTGAACCTGAGTCTTCTGGCTACTACCACACATCACATTACCTACAAGATGACACATCCCTTATTAGGTCATCAAGAAGCACTCAGGCATAATTTATGAAGGGTCAACGTGAAATTATTCTGTCATGTATCTCAATGTATTTAATGAATAGTTTATTTGAGCTACTGTCATTGCCTCAGTCTACAGGCAAAATGAATTTCAAAATCTGAAAAACCTGGGTCTTCTGGTTCATAGGTGAGTGTGTTTCCCTCTAATTTCACTGTGTGCACCGTGTGCTGTGCTGGTGTGTATCACATGTGACAATCACTTCACTTTCTTGGCTACTGCCACCAAGAGGAGGTGGCCTGAAGGCTAGGGGCTTTGGACGCTCGCCTTCTGGCACCCACTTCACAACCTCACTGCCTCACGCAGAGACCTGGCCTGCAGGTTCTCCGATTTGCAGGATCGGTACACATATTGGCACATGTACAAGAATCAGCCTCAACATGAACTAAACCAAGTGCTTAAATACGTTGTGGTGGTGCAGGGCAGTGCAGGGGCTGACTGGGGCAGACTAGTGTTGTGATGATGATGATTGGAGCAGAGACAGGAAGCATGGTCCATGTGAGGGCAGACAGCCTGAGAGCGTGGGATGGCTTAAGATAGAACCTCCTGATACTCTAATTCTAACAACGTACAGGGACAGTCCCCATGGAGACACTCAGGGTTAAATGTCTTGCTCAGGGACACAATGGTAGTAAGTGGGGTTTGAACCTTTTTTCTACTTTACTTTTACCCATAGGTCACAGGTCACTGGAGGAAACTGCCCACCAGCAGCATCGCATCACCACCTGAGAAATTGGGTCATTCATCTGCTGTCTAGTCAACATGGCTGAGCACAGTTCACTGTTCTCCAGGTATAACACAGCGAGTAGTTATTTAACCCCAGGAATGAAATCGTGATATTTCTCATGGTGAGATGAAGGGCATTTTCTTGGGTGGTGTGAGGTTTGGAACTAATACAACACCGTAACAGGTGGACCTGTCCTCCGACAAAGTGGCACAAATTGGTCACGGAGATGAGAGAACTGCAATGACCGAAATCTCTCTGCTCCTTACATCAAACAGAAGTGGAGCGGGAATTATCCATATGCCTTTGAAGCTGGGTTGAAGGAAAAAGCTGTCAGTCTCAACTAGTGTTTTTAGAGATGCATGTACGGCAAAATGTAGGGCAATGAAAAAGCAAGTTGGGACAGCATTAGATAATGGCAATTAATTAACAAAATAAATAAATGAAAATTATTACTGTAATTGCTATTTTTATAACTATAATAAAAAAATGAATTTTACATTCATATCAGCATGGCGATGACCAGAGCGTGTCCGTGCACAGCCTGTATATGTCGGTGAATGTATGTGTTGTGTTTGATTACAATAGGGGTTGTGTGTGCCAGAATTCAGTTGTAAAACCATTATTATTATTATAAACATTATCGACACTCTGCAACACATGCAGCACAATAGTCCCAGATCTCTAGGTCAAACAGCCAGGATAAGAATGCTCTTACACAAGTGAATTGTTGGCGATTCTGTTTCATTTCATTTGCCCTCCTTATCTGAGCCATTCCAATACTTGCTAAAGGCACTGGAAAAGTACAAAGAAGTTTGCATTTAATGATTTTGCTGTGATTTGTACACTTCCACCCAGAGGAAGGTAGGAGTGGGCAACATTTAATAAACCAGGGTTTCTCATGCAAAAATACAAAGTACATTTACTCATTATACAGTGACTTTTACTTAATTGCAGCTTTAGCATCCTGGAGGTTTTTCTCAAATGGCGGTTGGGGAGATGTTTGCCTTCGCAGACTGTGTCCTTGGCAGTGTGCAGTGGAGCATTGTTAAAAATGATGGTGTAGCTTAAGGATAGTTTGCTATTTACAACACCAGCTGTCACCCGGGCCCAGTGAATGTAGAATAAGATTTCCCTGTCCAATTCAGACAGCATCATTGCACTGCTGTGATGCGATCAACCTTCAAACCGAGCTTTGGAAGGATGCGGACCTCGAACTGGGACATGTCCAATATGTTCCTCATGGACACAAGTCACAGAATGGTTGTGTTAGGTCTGGCGATCTGATGTGGTGAGTTAGCTGGCTGATGTAGTTCATGACCACTACTCATGTCATTGTGAAATGAAACTACATTCATTTTATGATCTTGCAATCCATTCAGTAAATGGTTATGTAATTAAGTGAAGTAAAAATGAAAGTGAAACACTGCAGCACAGCACACGGTGACAGAACGAAACGTGTCCTCTGTATTTAACCATCACCCTTGGTGAGCAGCAGCAGTGCGTGGTGCTTTGATCGAGGGGACCTCACTCGAACCGACGACCTTCCGAGTACGGGCCCGCTTCCTTACCCGCCAGGCCACCGCTGAAACATCTGAAATCCTGCGCGCCCCCGCGCCTCTCGGTCGCGCGCCGCCGTTGCCAGGGTTTCCGCGTACGCGCGTAGCGCGCGGGAGCTCGCAGATCAGTCCGCGCGCAGCCAGACATGGCGGCGGATCTGGACCCGGACTGGGTGTCCTGCCTCCCCTCAGCCTGGAGTTTCGGGGTGTCTCGGGACGGACGGGTTTTCTTTATCAAGTACGTGTCTCCCTTCTCTTCTCTTCTCTTCTCTTCTCGCTCCGTTTCGTTTCTTTTTTTCGTTGTTAAAATTGCTCTTCTGCTCTCCCGTTTCTCCTCAGTGAAGAAGCGAAGAGCACAACCTGGCTGCACCCGGCCAGCGGGGAAGCGGTCGTCACCGGGCACCGCAAAACTCCAGGTGAGCGCAACTTTTCACGTCACGCACACGCGCAGTACCAGCAGGCTGCGAAATCACGTTTACACGCCGAAATGCGCGCGTCGCAGCGCAGCGCAGCGACGACAAATGACGTAACGCGACCTACACTATTCGCGTCACGTTGCGGCCACGCTTGGTGGCCGGTGGGCAGACGTCACTTCTAAACATAATGCGCGTGGCAGCAGTGATCGTGAGAATCGGGGGGACCTCCGCACTTCATTTCCCCCAGAGCAGCGCGATCGGTTCACGCCAGGCACGTAACCTCCGATCTGAAGTGCAGCTTGTTCCACTGGTCAACATCCAGAGGTCCATGCAGGGAGGACGCTTTCTCCTGCCATGCTGCCATTTATACACTGACCAGGTTACTTAGGACCCAGACCGGGTTACAAAATGCTGTGTGCATGCAGCTAAACAGAAAAAAAAAATAAGATCTCAGCAAATCTCAGTCTTAATTTGACAGTTGAACGCTGAAAAAAATCTAAGATGTCAAATTTCTGCTTTTTACTTTTCTGTAATTTACTGACAGCAGGTTTGATTGGTTTATTCACATTACAGCAATGCTGAATTATTAGGATTTTTTAAATTAAATATAAGTTTTTCAGTGTGGCTAAGTATCTATCAGACACAGATCAAAACTATGAACCAGTGGTGGACTAGCAGTTTTGGAAGCAGACTCATAACTGGAAGGTTGTGGGTTTGAGTCCCAAGCCACCAAGGTGCCACTGAGGTCCCCTTGGGCGCCTTTCATGGCTGCCCACTGCTCACTAAGGTGATGTGTTCAGTTCAATTCAAGGAAATGTATTTGTCCGCGAGGGGCAATTTAAAAGGCGTATAACAGTTAAACACAACGGACTACACACAATAACAATATATAACAATTTAACAAATGTCAAAAGCAATCACTTCATCTTCAACACTCCTGTTTGATGGTAAATGTCCACTGTATTCTCTGACTGATTCTTTCCCTGCGAACCAGATTTACCGACCGGATGGGAGGAGGGCTTCACGTTTGAAGGAGCCCGCTGCTTCATCAAGTGAGTGTGTGGTTGTTGTCTAGGTGGCTGTGACTGGTCATTAATAGTGATTGTGGACGTCTCTGCTGTGGCTCTGGAGAGGGTGCTTTTTAGCCTCAGATGTGGTGCAGACAATGAGGAAACGAAGTCATTCAGGGATTTGAGGTGTGAGGTGGCGTCTACCCACAAGAACCTTTACTCTTTTATTTGCCAGCTTTATCAGCCGGGGTTAATTATTAGCGCTCAGTACGACGACTCTGCGCTGCTTCATGGGCAGTTGAGGCCGAGCCCTTCGGGTTGAGAGTGGGTGCCACTTCCACTTCCGCAGTTACCCCGCCCAACCCTGCAAACATATTCCCACCACTTTCTCTTTCCCTCCTGGCCTGAACATTGCCAACTATCTATCTGTTGGGCGAGGAGGAAGCCAATCCTGGAGCACACACTTGATGATATTTAAAATGGGAAGATCACTTAAATGTAAAAGGGGAGGGGCCTATATGGATGATTGACAGCTCTCACACATTGTGGTTTAATTATCAGCCTTTTAATCCCAGCTGTGTTTTTTTTCTTTTTTTTTATGAATGTGAACCAATATAATGCAACAAGGGTATTGATCTGGCTATGAACCCAGCATTGTTTGTATATTCAGAGCTGTAATTATGGGAAGCAGGTCATTTAAAAAAGTATCATGGCACAAAGATGCACAACAGTATAGATATATGTTGATTTATTTAACTGTGTATGGCAATGGTATTTGTCACAATGTATAAGTATGATTTTTTTTGCAATCATTGATGGAACAGTCTGTGAAGTAAAATATTCAGATATACTAATGTATCCAGGCAACTGGGATCAGCTGTGATGTCACGGCAACAAGAGTTTCACTTCGATTGGGACCCTGGTGAGTCTGTACTAACAGCTCAACCCTGAAGTGACTGTCACACCCAGGGCACAGCCAGTCCGCTCTGTTCCGCACCCACTGCCCCCTGCCACAGTTACGCCACCCAAGCCCATAATCCCAACCCCACCCACTTGATGGGCTCAGGGCACCCACCTCAGGGCTCACTTCAGCAAGGAATGATCCACTCTCTTTTTCTGTTTTTTTTTTTTTTTTGTCATTTTCCGGCTTATATTACAAGAGCAGCAGATGGCATGTTGCCAGACGAGGTTGTTCAGGACACCAAGTGGCAGGCCAGCCGGTGGTGACGGGAAAGATAAAGGAAAAGACGACAGGCTCTTTATCGAAGGATGGAGACTCTTAATAAGGGTCCATCTGTAGCAGAATAATCCTGCAGACCGCTCTAGCCTCTCCAAATTCGAGTGACATGCAGCCAGGCCAGGGAAGGAATCGATTCTTTGCTCCTCCTCCTCCTGGGAAGGGAAGAAAGAGGGGGCGGGTCCTTGGACTGCTATCCTGCTAATTAGTTCGTCAGACACATGTTCACTGAACAAACCATGACAACAGTAGGAGGTCAGTGAGACTGTGTAAAAGTGGTGCTGGTCCTGGTCAGATGGTGCTCCATGAGTCCGTAGAACCTGCTTTTCTCTCCAGACCCTCAGTACCCATTGAATGTCCAACCATTAATGAAGGATTTATGTTGAGTCGAAGTGAAGTTTTCTAGTCGCTGTGAATGATTGGCTGACCAAATGTGTCCAGCGTGGTGCTGCACTCCAAATCCTGTCGCTTTCTATGGGATTTGCGACTTCTATGGGAGGCACTGAATATTGTTGACCTTTGACCTCTTCACAATGTCATTCCAATAGAAACAAAGCACCGAAGCGCCGCTCAAAGGAAAGTTTGATTCTAGCAGTTATTATGAGTTTATTATAGGAAGGCGGTCTGCTGGAGAAACTGCCAGGTGAACGCTGCTTGTTGTCGGCAGTGTAGAAATATAGACCTGCTGAAATAATGAGGTATAATTCTAAAATGCATTACGTGGTGGGATGGTGGAGGACGGTTATGGTGTTAACCACGCCTGCTTTTTCTGCCTGCGACACAGAGCATTTTGATGAAAAAGATTTTGTTTTAGCCTTAGTCCACGCGACCGTGAGGGAGGAACAGTTGGGCTCCGAGTTGCTGCCTGCACCTTTATGGCCGATTCACGTCAGTGCTGACTCTGCATTCTCTACCACGCCGCTGGCAGGGGGCGGGGCTTGTGATTTGTTTGTGGTGCGTGAGTCTGTATGAGTCAAAGCCAGCGTGGATGCTAATCGAATCGCTCACACCCTGTTACCCCTGCCTGACCAGCTTGCTGACACCCCGCATTTACGGGTCACTTCCCCTAAAAGGCCCATACCGTCTCAGAGCACTGCTGACTGCAGGTTAAAGTGATGTCCTCTTACTTCCTTTCCCAATACAAGGTGGGACAAATGGGTGCTTATTGATGACTGCATTTATTTTTCTGTGCCAGATACAGAGTGGGAATTTGGACATTAGATTAAAACCCTCTTTCTGGAGCGTTCATCACTCAGATTCTGTCGGTGTGTGGTGTCTCTGAATAGCCCTGGACTGGGTGTGTCGGTTCTGGCCCAGTGGGGTTTCCTATGTAAGGAATCCAAAACCCGGTCCTACCCTTAATCTCAACCCCAGTAACCAAAAACTAATCTTTTGGGCACACACACACACACACACACAAACAGATTTTGCCCTGGTCCCTTGCTGCTGTCACATTGTCACAGGGGACATGGTTGAAGAATGGATGCATTTGCACGACTATAACAAACAGGGGAGATTAACGCACCTAACACGATCACAGCGATCTGCCCTTATCCAGAGAGCCTTATCACGTCCAGAGAGCCACGATCACAAGACAAAACGACCCGACTATGTTCATACATTTATAACACTGCTCACAATCAGCAACACAGCGCTGACGATACAAATAAGCCCAGAATCACTGAAACCACTGCACTATTACATAATTGAATTGATCCGTGTGCTGTCACACATTTTGCAGTGTTCAAGTGGGTTTGGAGTTCAGAATCATAAAACTTTATTAATCCCGAAGGAAATTGCTAAGGAAGTTGTTAAGGTTTTTAAGATTGAGAGTGGGAGTGATGGACTGATGGCTTCTGGAGGCCTGTTGGTGACTGGGACTGTAGAAATGGATGGAAGGATGGATGTAGGTTATACCACATTCATTTACATGCTGACCTGGCTGATCTTGGCCATTTTCACACTAGATCAGTCTGGTGCTGAACACCAGTGGATAACGGGGCTGGTTGATAATAAGTAGAAAATGTTAAAAATGTGTTTTTCCGAAATGTGACTACCTGTCCAGGTGGATCTGACTAATGCGTTCTGTGGCAGCGCTAACAGGATAATCCAGATATCTCTGTCTGCTGGCTTCATTATGGCCCGGAGCCGCGGCGCAGGAGCGTTCCACTAATCACTTATCGAGCGCCGCGCTCCGCTCCTACCGCCCAGACACACGGATCAATGGCAGGAGGCCGGCTGGCTGCAACCGCGGCTGATTTATTCCCCCCGTCTGCAACTGGCAGCACTGGCACGAGCCTTTACATGGCGGTGGGGTGCCGCAGAATATACCTGTCATCCGACTGCCACAATATAGTGCATTGTAGGCTTGGCTTGGTCATATGATTCTGCTCTGTTAGTTCCATATCAATAAATGTACATTTTGATGACCAAAAAGTCCAGTTATTTGGAATAATATGAATGCACTGTTATAAATGTAATTGATGAATTCTGCAGTGCTGTGATGCACACGACACTAGGTTGAAAGTCACATCTTGTGTAGCTCTGGTAAAAAGTCTTTTGCAGAGGTAGCTCTCACATAATTAGATAATATAGACGTAGAAGACATTATGCAGAAATAGTCGATATCCACCTCTAGAGTTCAGCTGAGTCAGCAAACGTCTTTTCGGCAGGAATCGTAAATCACGTGGCATGAGTGCATTTTATCCATTTAGTGCACACGCTTCAAGCAGCTGCTTGTAGGGACGACTGCAGCCAGAAATAACCGTGTCACCTCCCCACACCCAGTAACTACTGCGTTATTGGGCGTGGCCGCCTGTGTGAGTGATGATAAAGTATTGCTGGCTATTACTTTGTTAATAACTGTGTGTGTGTGTGTGTGTGTGTGTGTGTGTGTGTGTGTGTGTGTGTGTGTGTGCATAGCATTTACAGATGTGCAGGTTCGCCTGCAAACAGAGAAAAGTCATTTGGTGCCAAAACTCAACACGGCTGGCAATCTTCGAGTCAAATCATTCTTCTGCAGACTCAATCTCAATCCTACTAAATAGAATGTGGGAAAGGGAAGGTGAGAGTCTGGGTAACAGTGTGTGTGTGTGTGTGTGTGTGTGTGTGTGTGTGTGTGTGTGTGTGTGTGTGTTTGTGTTTGTTCTTGAATTTGTATTAGCGGTCACAAAGTGAACTCCCCCAAAACATTATATTAAAACACAATAAGGGCTGCATTAAGGGTTACAAAACAGTTCGATTTTACATAATATTTCATATGAATGTATTGGCACTAGCTGTAGCTTTGTTGTATTTGGCTAGTTTTACAAAGCAAAATTTTACCATTATGCCCATTTGGAGATGAAGTGGTTGGTGTGTATGATGGCTGTCAAACATTTTGACCCACCGGGAGTACGGAGGTTATTACGACTATGACGTACGACCTAATTTGTTGTGTAGCCATGTGGTTGTTCTTAATTACTAAATTATGTAAAAAAAAAAAAATTGTGAGTGAATTCTCGGGCCATTAATGAAAATGCAGAGGGTGGCCAGTTTCAGGAAGAGGCCGGAATAACAGGACTGGCCGAGTTAAGACCTTGTTCAGGCTGGGAAGTGCAGCCTGGCAGGAAATGGGGCTGATGTTAATATGCCTTTTTACCTTGTATGCCTTTTTCTCCATTTCTGTTACTTCCGGCATGGATCCAGGGAAATGACCAGGTTTCAAGGTACCAAGATGTTCCAGAATGACCAGCAAATAAATCACCAGCAATGTGGGGTTTTAATTGTTCCTCATGCCATTTCAGTTTCAGTTGCCAGTTATTAGTTTTATTACTGTAAAACAGACAAGGCAGCTCATCAATGTAGGACATCGAATGATTGTACTCTTTTTATTGGGGGCGGAGTCAGCGAAGGTCAGTGCCATTTGATTACAAACGGGCTCACGTTATTTTTTAACTCTACAGAAAAGATCCCGATTTCGTGAAGTCAGAATGATGATGAGTGCAGATATTTACCCGAACCCCTCGAGGATGACATCACTTCCTCCATCTGTTTCAGGAGTGGTGTGGAACTGCACAAGCCCACTTATGTAAGCGCGGCCCGTTCAGAAGGCTAAACATTTGTCTAGCCTGCGCCAAATCTTCATTACTGCTGCATCACGTCTGCTGCTGAATAATTCATGATGTTACACACCAACACGTGTTTATGGCTGAATGGTCTGTATTTGCCTTTGTCTGCTTTTAACTGCCACACAGTGCTACAGTCGTCACTGAGTTTGGTAAAGTTTGATCTTGGGATGTCAGTGTCCCATCAGCTCATCTGTTAAAATTATCATAACAAGCACACTTGTACAGTATAATTCCATGTGCCATTGTAAGACAAACCAAGTAGGGCTCCATTAGTCAAGGAGTCAGCAAAGTTCTCATTAAGTCAGGGACAGATGGAAGGAGGCATGTTCTTCATTCCAGGTTTTAATGAGGCTTTAATGAGGGTGATCTATGTGGACATGCGTTGTCAACTCTGAAATTGTTGGTGGCTGAAGATCTGAATGAAAATGAAACCTGAGTGGAGAATTTGACTGCCTTGTTTCTCAGACTGTGGTACTCTGATGCCCACTTGTGGAATTTTTCCAGGAGTTTCTGAGATTACAGTAAGAAGATGCAAAACAGCTGCGTTTGAATGCAGTCTAGTGATGATTCTTAATATTTGAAATCTAGTACAGTGAATATCCTCACTTACTGTGTGTTTGACTGCAGTATTGATAGTGGATTCCAGGTACTCACCTACAAGAACCAGTTCTTTGCTCTGTTTTACTTTCTAGCAGGCGTTTTAGTTTAATGAGTGAAAGTGGAGAGGAGGGTCCTCCTGTCCTCAGGAGTGTGGATTTTTTACTCTGTACTTAATGTTTACATTGCTGCCGGTTGCCACCATTTTTACTGAGGGCTGTAAATGTAAGTGAGTCTGTAATGTGAGTCTGTTGTTTGTGTGTGTACTTTGTGTTCTTTCCCGTTCTCTATGGATCACTGAGACCCCAGAGTAACTGTTCCCTCCAACCCTGTGGGTTCAAATCAAGTCCCTCAGACAGTAAAGCCAGTGTACCTTGTTTCTCCAGGCCTAGGTGGACCCTTTTGTCCCTTCTGCAGCAACAAGGATCATCTACCTGGGCAGGATTAGGCAACCACTCAAATCTAAGAGATTCAAAGGTTCAAACCCTTCTTACTACCATCACGTCCCTGAGCAAGACACTTAACCCTGAGTGACTCCAGGGGAACTGTCCTTGTAACTACTGATAATAAGGCTCTCTGGATAAGGGCAGAAATGTAAATGTGGTGGCTGCTTTCACTACCAGCATTCTGCCGAGAGGCATGACGTGCATTACTATTCATGCATACAGACTCGAAGAAAGGGAGAGTTGTAGTTCAATTTCACGCTGTTAGCAAAATGACGTTCATGTTAAGACATAAGACATTTAAGACATACAAACACATATGTACACAAATCACACAGCGCCATAAGCATATGGACATATGTGACATTTACCAAGAAAAATCACTGCTACAGACAGTGGGTTACATTCCTACTGGAATTTCCACCGTCTCCTCACACGTTCACTGCAACAAAAAAAAAAGTCTAATTCTTCTAAAACATGTTGGTTATCAGTAGCACATTGTTGCTGTGCTGCAATTCATCTATTCAGAGTTTTATGGCTCATAAAACTACTCTCTGGCATGATTACGTGACAGAACAGTTCACATCCCCAGTGAGTCACATGGGGTAAATCTGCCCCTCCCTGTTTCCACTGAATCCAGCCCTTCTGCCCTATGTCTCAGTGGGGTCTCGGCCATCTGGCGTGCTGAAACAGAGTGTGTGTATATGCAGTTCCATCCATGTGGCAGATTCCCATGACGTCACTTTGTCACTGTGTAACGAAGCTACCCGGAAGCTGAGTTGCGCTCTGGTTCCCCTTGGCTAGATGTGAACCACTATCAGCAAATGTGCTGTGAAGATTTTTGGGGACTCCACCTTAAGCTTCCCTCTATGCTCTTGTCATCTGAAGTGTGTAGGAGGGAAAGGAAGATTGAAAGAAAGACCCATCCTGATTCATCCTGGTTCACTACGTAGTAGCCTAGTGGGTAATACACTCACCTTTGAACCAGAAGACCCAGGTTCAAACCCCACTTACTGCCATTGTGTCCCTGAGCAAGACACTTAACCCTGAGTGTCTCCAGGGGACTGTCCCTGTAACTACTAATTGTAAGACGCTTTGGATAGATAAATGCTGTAAATGTAAATGTCTAATTCATCATGGCCCATGTGACCGCACTGACCTGGGCTCATCGCTGTGAATCCATCACAAGTTCCTTCTCATTGGCTCATTCTTGGATATTTTGTCCCATGTGAACAGCTGAGCATCATTCAGACAATGTGCCGATTGTTTGGGTGGAGCTGAGCTGAACATGCTGATAAATGGAACCACACCCTGGATGTGGATTAAGCCTAGCTGTGGACTAAAAAAATCTTCCAAATATGGGAAAAATCACTGCTTCCCGTCTGGCAGCACCTTTAACTCCGGTTGCACCACTCTGCTTTTAAGCCGTCACGTTTTTGCAACCCGGGCAGATCCAGCCTGCATGCCCAGTCTGGAATAGGAGGAAAGAGGCCAGAATCCCTGCTGCTTCAGTAAGGGCTGATACTGCCTCCAAATGATTTCTTCATTCCTTTGATGCTTGTGGAGCAGTTGGGGTCCAGGACAGTTCTGGAGGAAGGTGGGTACTCGATTTCTGAGTAATCTGGGGATCTCAACACTGCATGATGCTGATCCTTCAGATCATCTCCCATAACAAGGAAAGAGTCCTTGGTTGTTGAGGTCTCAGCTGGAACATGTTAAATGGGGAAGTCAGCAGCTCTGTGGATGTGGATTGACCACCTCCCAGGAAAGATTCTGATTGTGTGTTTGATCATCAACCATTCATATCACATCCCTCTCTGCTGGTTACAACCACATTGCATCAAAAATTACTTCTGGAACAATGCAAGTTCAGATTATTTGTATTTTATTTTGGCTTGATTGATTTCATGTTCTAAATTAAAATTTTGTAGAGAAAAATAAATTATGACATGTAACCAGGAGTTTTTTAGATTATGAATATCATTTATCATGTGGCTGGCATAATGATAAATTCATAGACTGCAAAACTAACTCTATAACCTCACCTCCCAATATTCAAACCGATGTCACCCAGCCCTATAACTAATTAAAATGCCCTTATGCCCCATCAAATCCTCAATTCGATCAATGTCAAGCAGGCGGCTGTCATTAGAGCTGCAGGAGAGTGACAGCTCTGATGATGGAGGAATTGCTGTTGTATTGGAAGGTGGGGTGGGAAGCTTCCAGTTTGGAGATTTTGGTGTAGTTATTAATGTGCTGGAGGCTGTTCTGTGGAAAGTGATTGGAGTTGAAGCTGTCGAGACAAGCAGGAAGAGGTGACATACCTGTGGGTAATGTTTACAGGGCAGGTGATATCAGCCCTGAAGACCAGACATTGGTAGAGACATCTGTGTCCCTCTGTCAGGATTGAAGCCTATAAAAGACGGTAACTCCACCCCTTCGGGAGCGGCGACATTCTAGTGAACTCAGCATGTGATTTGGATGTGATCATGACCTGGCAACTTGCATAGCTTTTTGAGTTCTGGCAACCGCCACACGCCTGCGGGCTAATTTACGTTCTACCCTCTAAAAAAAAAAAATGTCCCACCTCTGCGCTTCCTTCCCCCATTAGCTCGCCGTTGTGACACCCTCGTAAGATGGTTGCAGACTCCTCGGGTGCTAAAATTAGCTACTAAATTATTCTTTCTTTCTTTCTTGTTTTTGCCTTTATATTTATGCCTGCTAGATATTAACAGAGTACAACCTGCAACCTCGTGAGCTGGAAGGGGTGGTAAAGTTTGGCAGAGTCATTTACTACATTGAAAGAACCACAAAAAACATGAAAAGAACATGAAAGAACCACAAAGAACATGATCTTTAACAATGTTTTTATAGACGGGGTTGAAAATGGGAGGAGCTCGTGGCAATGATTGACAGGTCTCACACACCTTACTTCCTCATGAATATGCAAGGTGCTTTACCAGATACACGAGTACCGCCGGTTTTTCCTTCTCTATGTCCCTATCCAGGAATTTTGCATTGTACCCTGCTGTACTGTAGAACTAGACTGGTGATGGAACCAGGGCGTTTTTATCTGCCCTATTGGGCTGTTCATGCTCTTTCACAGGAAAAGTTTCTCTGGACGGCTGCTATCCAGTTGTCGCTGTGCAGCAAATAATTTGTTGACACTTATATTTAGTCTTTAACAGAAAAGAAGCCAGGAGAAATTTTGTTTTTCCTCGTTTCATTTAGTTTGGAATGAATGGATCGTGATCTAGATGATCAGTGGTATGCTGTTCTGGATGCATGAGTTATCATGTAGTTCAAGTATTTAACTTGGAGGAGCTTATGAAAAATGTTTTACTTCATAAGCATTGAAGATCTTGTGAGATATAAAACAGACTTCAATCTAAGGTCATAGTCTTAGAAGATTATCCATTTGCTACACTGCCCCCATGATTTCCAGTGGTTCTTTCTGCTTTCTAAAAACATGCACAAACAGGTCCGAAATGAACGCAGACTGTGTATAAAAGGTTCTAAATAACAAAGTGTCTATGAGACTGATACAAAAAAGATTCTATGCCGGTGTGATGAGGGAGGGCAGACTGACGTCTTCATGATCAGGCAACCCTTGCTGCCCAGATCTGTTCAGGCTTCAACCTGCAGCAATCCAGCCTAAACAGCGCACACGAAAGCACAACATTATCACATTAGAATATCATTTGGCTTTTTTTTTTTTATGTAATTCCATCTTAATTGTGACACTTTGGCACTTTAACATGACACTTCGTTCATTTTCAAACTACAACCTTCACTAGATGCTGGTTTGATTGGATTAGAGATATAATTGTTGGTATTATTGTTTACATAGAAGACCACAAGATATAATTTACGTGTGAATATATGTCAGGAACATTTGTTCGAATTTTGTTCACAGGTTAACTCGTGGATGATCTGATTAGATCTTGTTCGTCAGGGGTCAATGTCCTGATTTTGCATAGTGATCAAACGTCATTGTCCTGCCACCTCTATAGGACCTGCTTAATGATAATGTATACTTCAAAAGAATATTTTGAATTGTCATGGTTCGGTGCTGGGGAGAACATTGAGCATACATCACATAAGACAGGACATACAGCACATTGACAGGGCAACTTTATACAAAACAACAGAGTACCATACTGTTAGAGTTGTACGCCGTTCCAACACTTATAAACCAGAGAAGAATGACACGAAGAAGTTGAGCTCTTTTACTAGCATATATGACTTCTGTCCGACAACATGGAGACAACCTGATGCCGATAGCTTATTTTTCATCCAAATTAGATAATGTAGCCCGCGCATTGCCACACTGTGTGAGGGCGGTGATAGCGGCGTCGATGGCAGTAGAAGCAAGTGCCGGAATAGTTTTATTCCACCCATTGACCCTTAAGGTCCCACATGCAGTGGCTGCTTTACTACTGCAAACCAATATGATCTTTTTATCACCTGCAAGGCACCTCTCCTGCATGGCCACGTTGCTGTCACAGCCACATCTCACTATCGAACGATGCACCACATTTAACCCAGCCACATTGTTACCTTTACCCGATGACGGAGAATAACACGAACACACAGCTAAATCTAGATTAGATTTAAGTGACCAACCTTGCCTCAGGGTGAGGTAATATTCATCGATGGTTCAAAGTCGGTTCATGACATATAAAACAGTTTTGTTCAACTCTTGAAAAAAAATTATATTTTTGATTTCCTAACAAAGTGGATACATTTTTTTTCAGAACATTTAACCTTTTAACCTAATTTCTGCTTCATATTTGAATAAATATTGAATCTGACACATATAATGGATAGACCATTTCTGGTACGTTTCTGGTGGTTGTACGGGTATTATGTTTTATTGTGTAAGCATGGAGGGAATGGAGGACCCAGGTGCAAGTGGAACAAAAACATTTGAACTGAAATGAACACTAAAAACAGAAATGGGGACATGACCCTAAAAACCGGTGACATGGGTAATACAGGCAGAACAGATCACCATTGACCATTCCTGTTTCAAGTGTTTTGGGAACATGATTAGAAGGAAAATGCAGAGTGGCAGGACCGTCCCCTTCCTCCTCTTCCAGACAAGCTGGTCCACAGGTGGCAGGTGGCAGCTGCTGCCCAACTGACGCTGCTTTAACATAAACAGTAAACACTTTGTGTGTGTGTGTGTGTGTGTGTGTGTGTGTGGGTGTGGGTGCGCGCGTGCATACAAAAATTCATAAAAAAAATCTTTCGAATGCAAAGTGCATACTGTTTCAGAGGACATATTGGGGAATGGCAGTTCTTAAATCTATGGGTAATCAATACTTTTAATCAATCCATGATCTGAATGTCCAGCCTCACACTCATATGTAAATATAAAACAGATGACACAGACATTACATTATGGGACAGGTGACTGAGCTTTGGACATCACAAGGGCTAAGATTCTCTTCATATTTAAGATCAATTTTAAATAGTCACCCTTACTGGACACTATTAGGAATATTTTGCATGTGTGTTATTTTGTGAATATTTTTTTTTATGTTCTTTTAATACTGTATATTGTAGAGAGAGGTTAAGAAAGACGCGATGTTCTGATGCGACCTTGCTTTTTGTACAGAATACACTTTGCACAGAAAATCTCTTGGGTGTCAGCTCATCATTTGTGGTTCAAGAAACAAAATCAAAAAATTACACAATGCAGAAGAACCGCTACACTATGATATTTTAGCGCGGATGTATACCTAGCCGAATTGCACTGTAGGGGGCGAGTCTTCGAACTGTGAAATTACCGCATCAAACGTGACGTGGTAACATGGATGCAGCTATTTAACTGAATAAACAGTTTTTAAACACAAGTACATCTTATTGAACATAATTTATTCTCATCACCAATTATCATAGTAGAACAGCTTTCTCGAGCAGTTTGTGATGCATTTTGGAAACAGGAGATGAGCCCCTGGTCTAATGCACCACCTGGCTTGAGAAACCCGTTCTCAAAGACTTACTTTTAGTCATTATTTGAGTAGCACACATATTCTGAATGCCTTTGGCAGAATTCAAATGAGCCATTTTAATCTAGATTAATCTAAATTAATCTAGATTAATTGTGTTTACTCTATATTAATCTAGATTACTTTTGCTTACTCTAGATTAATCTTTTTTTTTTAAGATTACAGTGAGATTTAACTATTACTGTGAGATTTAACTATTTAACTAATTTAACTATTAAGAAAATTAATCTATTACCACCTCTATTATATATATAAATTATTATTATTGTTTTTATCCAGACACTTTACACTCAGGGTAAAGTGTCTTGCTCAGGGACACAATTTGTATTAAAATGCATGGACAGGAACAATGGAAATCCAGTGATGAAGGGAGGGCATCAGAGACTTGCACTGACCTTGTTAATCTGACTCCATTAATTATTAGCAATGTATTTGAACTCATCTGATGTTACCTGGACATACAGAGGCACAAAAGTTACAGGAAAGAACAGTTTCTAATTTATTTATTTACACAGGTAGATTAAATTGAAATATTGCATGTAAAAATTGTACCAATGTTACAGAAAAGAGCGGGAGAGCAGGGAGCCAAACTCCAGAGAGGGATGTTCCCCTTCTGGAGAAACGGGGGAGAGAGAAGCTGGGTGAGAACCCTAGCGTATGAGGGGGGACGAGCCCCTGAGGGAGGAGGAAAAGAAGAGACAGAAGCCTTGAAAAGAAACTCTTATATACCCGGCACTTTCCGCAGACCATTCAGATGTCCTTTGATGTTTCTGCCTCATTCAAACAGAACTCGGCCATTTGTTGGCCTTTTGGCACCCTGTTGCTGCCTTCTGCTCACAAACAAGAAGTTAAAGCCTGGAGATAAATTGGGGGTCTTCATTAAAGTCATGGATTGAGAATTTCCTGTCTTTGAACCGGGGACTTTATGGTCTTCTGGTTCATAGACGAGTGTAAAATGAATGAAATCATACTATGTTGTGTAATAATACATAGTAATACATAGTAAACTTTGGTTTAATGGACACACTGAACAATTGTAGGTTTGGCTGTATGATAAATTCATCATCTGTGTGCATTTATTGAGTTCAATAAATATTTTTGGTGAGTGTGTGTATGTGTGTTCGTGATGGAATACTGCATTTGCCTCTAATCGGTTTTGTTGGAGGTGGACCAGGCAGGCTTCTACAGAAGCAGCGAGGAGAAGGAGTTCTTCAGTCTGCTGCCTTTGTTTTACATTTAGCAGACACTCTTAGAGCAACATACATCAGTGCTTTGTAGTCCATATCTGATCTTCATACCTGTGCAGCTAGACATAAACATCTGCTTTTATCAGCTATTTTACATACCATCATAAACCCTATTAAAAGTATAGTGAGGATAAAAACCATAAGGGAGAAGTTATGAGTACTTAGTCCAGTAGATAGGAAGGGACTTGGCTGTTGTGATGGTAACAGGAAGTTTGTTCATCCAATGAGGAGCCAGAACTGAAAAGTGTGGATGCATGTCTTGCTTTTTTAGATGAGAGGAGGCTCCAAACGAGCAGCTCTGAGAGGATGAGAAGTTTAATTAGAGCAGAGAGAGGAAGGAGCAGGTCCACTTATCACTCTGAAGGCAGGAGTGCAGGTTTCATAACAGAGGCGAGGCGTGTTCATAACTTTGTATAATAGTCATTTTGGACCAGCTGAAGAGGACGGATAGAGTTGCAGATTAGATTTGTTCTTTCGAATGTTCTAAATTGATGGAGATGGCTTGTGTTTACTGCAGCCTTATCTCTGTTAGCAGGCAACCCAACTGCTCTATTGCAGTTTTGCAGTTTGTGTGCAGGCATGTGTCTACAGTTTGTGTGCACACACTCATGTGCTAATGACCTCGGCGCAGTCATGACTGCTGAATGTTCACGTTTACCTCACAGCTCATCTGCCCTGATGTCGAGTGTGTGTGTGTGTTTGTGTGTGTGTGTGCATATTCCATGTGATTTTGTCATCCACCCTGTGGATCTCCAGCTAGCTATGAAATGGCCTGATTCACTCTGTCTTCTCTCATGTTGAATGGAAAAGAAGCATTTAATAAAACAGGAATGTAAAGAAAGAAGAAATGAAATGAAACTCTTGAGCTGGTGCAAAGCATGGAGCTTGTTTACTAAGGATTTACTTGGATGGAACAAGAAAAAGACACCATCTTACCACACACTTGTGAAAAAAGCCCTGTGATTAGTGCCAAGTGCCAGCTCCAAAGTAGTGGCCTAAATGTTCTCTGATGGGTCTGGTCCTGACTCACCACACAGCCATACCTGGCTCTTTCTCTCTCTCTCTCCACATTCTTCACCGTCTGTTTTTTCCTGGGAAATCTCCCTGGAGAACCAGAAGTACCTGTCGGCCGCACCCGTCCTCAGCCACGCTCCGGTCCCGCTGACTTGTTCCCGTCATTACTGGTGGAGCTGCTGCTTGTAGGGACCTGCTCTGCACTGTGACACAACATGTCTCCACCTTGTTGACAGCCGTGTCCAGGGATAAGGACAAGTCTCAAACACTTCAATGTTTTCTTGGTTCTTTCCAAAATGTGTCTTGTGGAATGTATGCAGCTCTCTCTGCAGTCTCTAAGTTTCTTCATGGCAGATGGTTTATCTGCCTTCTTGCTTTTGTGGTCCAGTTTGCATATTGATTACTCCACAGAGCCAGCTTCAGGGCTGTATGGGGTGAGTGGAAGGCCAGTGGAGGAGTGCCTGGAGTGAGAGAGCCCAGCCCTGTGTGAATCACTGGTGTGAGAGAGTCCTGGTCAGGGTGACAGGACTTGGGCATGGGTCTCTTTTAATCACTAAATATACATCCTGGAATCCCCAAATGACCATGCCTCTCGTATCCATGATGTGTAGGGCGTTTGTTATTATGGGAGCTGCTTGTATTTGTGGAGTTGGCCATGTCCCTTCTGCTCTGCACCTTGTGCCGCTGTTGTTTTATGAGGCTCGCTTCCTCCTCCTCTTCAAGAAAGACCTCCTTCTGCTTCTCCTCCAGGCTCCTTCTCAGCTTGTGTGTCGATGACACACACACCCACGTACATACTCAAGACCCAGCCGCTGCTAGACTCTTTCTGATTGAGCTGGAGTGCTGGCACCCCACCCACTATTGTCACTATCACAGTCACCTCTGTCCTTTTATGACTAAAAACACACACTCTCTCTCTTCCTCAGAAAAACTGCTTCTGCACACTTTCTTATTCCAGTCGAATATAAGACCAAGCAGCTTGGAAACAGAGAGACAGACAACATGTGACAGTGGCTGGCATGTCAGTCCTGTCACACCTGGGGACAGTAGAGATCACAGGGCAGGCCGGGTCCCGATGAGCACTGAGGGACCAGTATGCCCAGACATCACAGGTCTGCATAGGCCAGAAGAAAGGAGAAAGTTCCTCTTTGCTGTGTGTTGGAAATATGACACCAGGCCTTCTGGACCATGTCTCATTAAAACCAGGAAGCCAGGTGACACAAGAGTTATACAGATGCAGTTATTCAGAACTTCCATAACTAAAAGCAAGTCTTTATATTATCTTTGTGAAGACCAACAAGGTTCCCTGTCTAGGTTTTCACATCTCTGTGGGTATGTTTGGTCAGAGTTTCTCCAGAGCAACCACAGTGTCACAAGACACCCCCACCTCCCACAAGGTCAGTCTTTCTCTGAGCGTCAGCTGATTCAGGACACAGCTCAGCGTAGGAGGAGAAGAAAGGCCATCTTCTCAGATGCAGAAGGAGAAAATGCTAGCTTGTTCAGATGTGAACCAGTGTGTTTGGTGAGTGTCATGCAAAACATGACCGGTCTGTAGTCATAAATTCCTTCAGACATTTACAATAAGCTGACATGACAGAATCAAACCTTGCATTCCAACCCAATCTGCAGGGAAAAAGCTGACCTACACAGTGGGCCACTTTGCCCTGTATAACTCAGTTCTGTGAGCTGACTGTGTGCGTTTTGTATTTCCAGTTTTGTAAAACCAATTCACTGGCAAAGAAAAGGTCCGCACCAGTAAAAATGCACCTTTTACAAAAGATAAAGGGCTCTATTTAAAACTTCCTCTAAAACCCCACAATAGGTTTCTGGGGGCGTGTTTTCACGGCATTGACAGGTGCTTAGACCAACAAACACTGCAATCTAATGTGGCTGGCACATTGTTAAACAATATTTCAGCTGTACGTTTCTTCCTCATGTTGGACAGGGACATTCAGTGGTGAAAGCCATTGTGGTTCCCCAGGCCAGATTATGGATTCTTTTATATTGTTCATAAATTTAATTCCACATAAACATTTAAAATATGCCTGGTTTCTTCAGTTTAACTGATTATAATTTTTCAGCCAAGGAAATATGGCATCATCAGTTGAAATTCACCATGGATCATGAAGTGAGCATGAATGGAGTGAAAATGAAGTGTCACACCCGAAACATACTTTTGCATGGGAGAAAACCCATTAAATAAATGGGGCCGTAAAATAAGAGCCAGAAAATGTTCAACCAGAATTTGATTCTGAAAAATTGTTTTTAAAAAGTTTAAAAAACATCAAATCATCTGACATCAGATCTACTAAAATGTAATTACTCAAGTATGCACCATATAATTAAAAATGTGTAGCCAAATGGGGAAGGTCTGTAATTGCTAATCTTATAGAGAGTCTATGTTACCTCAAATAAGATGGGCCTTATATACACACATGTGTGCAAACACTCACTCAGAACACACACACTGAGTGACAGATGCCTGCTGTGGCAGTGAAATGAGCTTTAAAGCTGTACCAGACCTAACTTAGAATGTGGATGGGAGTGATGGACTGAACTGCTGCAGCAGGACAGTCGGTTAGTGTCGGAAGAGAGGAGACACACCCACCCACTAACAGCGGCCTAAAAGCTTTTATCGCTCT
Organism: Denticeps clupeoides; assembly: GCF_900700375.1. NCBI lineage: Eukaryota > Metazoa > Chordata > Actinopteri > Clupeiformes > Denticipitidae > Denticeps > Denticeps clupeoides. The sequence goes on along the minus strand of NC_041713.1, from coordinate 23,755,541 downwards.
GATAAATTCTCTGTGGGAGGACAGACTTTTTCTTCTTTCATAATAGATTTTCCCACCCTCTAGTATGTGTGTGTGTGTGTGTGTGTGTTTGCTCTATATCTGCATTGGATAAAGTAGCAAATTGTATGGACTTGTGTGTTGAGGCAAACTCTACATCTGTGCATCATTCTGCTTGACACAGCAGCTTTTCTGAACAAAAGTCAAAAATAGAAATTGCTCCTTCATGATCTGTGATGCTATGAGAGGAGCAGAGACTGCTGACATTGTAACAGGGGTTACCTTGTGCTGTTTTTAGATACAGATCACGTTCTCTCACTTTGGCCATTCAGTGATTTAGTTATGAGGTTTGCTTCACTGCCCTCTGCTGGCAGACAGAAGTAGAACCACAGCATTTCTAATGTCAATTCTGGCATTTGTTTTGTCCAGCCTTTATGCTGTTGTTGTTTGAGAGCCCCAGAAGATGTGTGAGCTTTACTGTAGCCTGTTAAGGAGGACAGGAGCATTGAAGGATGAAGAGAGAGAGCGAGATTATGAAGGCAAGGATGCCTTATTTTTGCTGGGTGAGGACGTTACTGCTCTTCTTTTATAGCCAGATATGGGAGACTAAGAAGATTCAGCTGCTTCATTCTACTGGACTGAACTCAACCTGGGTTTTGGAGATGCTGCATCCTGGATAGATTTGGACTGTTAATTTCTGTGTATAAATGAGAAGCAACTCATTAATTTACTCTTTGAGAATGAGATGCTTATGGATTGCAGACACTGTGTTGTCAGTTCCAGCACACGTCTTCATTACTTTAGAGCTGCTAAATACCAGCAGTGCATTCCTCTCTGGATCTTCTATGGAAGACACACAACCTGTGATGGCTTTGATAAGTGTGCACACCCCTAAACAATACTTTGCTGAAGCACCTTTGGCTTTAATTACAGCATTCAGTCTTCGTTTCATGCCTGCCATCAATTATAGAGACTCTGACCCCAAGTCAAGTTCAGTTGCCATAGTAGGATTTTCCTGGCAGCTACATCAAAAGCCATGGTAAACAGAGTGGATGGGAGCATCAGTCAGGAAAAGGGTTCAGAAGGGTATGGAACACTGAAGACAGGCATCAAGAAGTGGAGAAAATGTGCAACAACAGTAATGCAGTGACGACCCGCCAGAATTGTTGACATTTTTGCAGGTTTATTAACAAAGAAAAACTGAAATACTACATGAAATATCGCTGTAACACCCGGGTTCTGTCGTCCTTGAGATGGTTCTACACCTTCTTTTGAGTCCATCTGTGTTTGATTCTTCGGATTGAACTTGATTAGGAAAGCTACACCCCTGTCTATATAAGACCTTACAACTCATAATGCATGTCAGAGCAAATGAGAATCTTGAGGTCAAAGGGACTGTCTGGAGAGCTCAGAGACAGAATTGTGGGAAGGCGCAGAACTGGCCATGGTTACAAAAAAATATCTGCTGTAATTAAGGTTCTTAAGAGCACAGTGGCCTCCATAATCCTTAAATGGAAGACGTTTGAGATGACCTTTGCTAAGACTCAATGAGTAGAAATGCACTGAAAACTTTTGGATGCACCTACTTTTGAAGACGCCAATGCGATAAACATATTTAATATATATATTTAGTATAAAATTATAATTAGGGGGTTAGTAGCCTAGTGGGTAACACTCTCACCTATGAACTAGAAGACCCAGGTTCAAATCCCACTTACCACCATTGTGTCCCTGAGCAAGACACTTAACCCTAAAATTGCTCCGGGGGGGACTGTCCCTGTCACTACTCATTGTAAGTCGCTCTGGATAAGTAAATGTAATTATGTTTGACAAGTTAGTTTTTTCCTCTTTTTACTTTCATGGCTGCTTTGTTTACTATTGTCATCATTAAAAACCTCTTGATGAGATGCTCATTAACATGAGTGAATGATAAGAAAGTGTTCAGAATTAATCTTCAGGACTGTTGGAAACTGTCCCCATTGTCTAATGTAAGGTGTGGAGAGAAGTCAAGAGTGTGAAGTGCTGCCATCACAGCAAAAGCTCCCTGTTTTGGAGAAACACAAATGTTCAACTTTTTCTTTATTACATAACCTCATGTGTGTTATTTCATAGTCCGGTTTTGTGTCTTCAGTTTTGTTCTAATGTAAAAAATAAAAAGAACCTTATATGAGTAGGTGCTGCCAAACTTTGAATTGGTTTCAGTGTGACCTTTAATTGTAACAATGTGGGGAACAAATTTCTATTCAAAGGCTTTACACTTTAACAGTTACTACAGTATGTGGACATTGTTTGGTCATCATAAGGTAATAAGAATATAAATAATATTTAGAATTAATACATATTCACGAAACAAAATATATTGAACGTTAAAGTGTAGGTGTAGGCTCATAGAAGTCTTACATAAAGTATGAAAGTTTTCTAGTGTAGAGATTCAGCTTGTGTCTGGGCAGGGATTACAAGATGAGTCTTTAAGCCTGGGTGGAGTCAGAATAATGGCATGTTAGTTGCGGTATTATAGTGGGAACGTGCTTCTAAAATCCACCGTCAGGTCGTGAATGTCATACACAAAGCAAAGCCAAAGCCCTCATTAATCTCATTCTCAGATCTTGCCACATTTACCCAACAGATGGCAGCCAGCACTAAACACCACACATGACATTTTCTTTATCTGTAGAGAGTACAGGGAATACTTTCTCCAAACCTGAGTGTGTTTAACTACAGTGACAGACATTGCAGGGCTCATTAACATTTTTCAATTTTAGGATCCCTTTATTTAAAGGACTTTACAAGGATTGTATTCTTGGCTAGAATATAGAACATGAATGGGAACATATTATTAAACTAATATCAGAAAGATATTCAAAAAATCGCATTTGCATAATATATTCAACAAAAAAATCTCAATATTCTGGATAAAATAAATATATCAGAAAGTTTAGTGAGCCCCACAGGTGTAAAGTGAATATGTTTGGGTGAAGAAACCTTTACTGAATAGAAGAGTGGTGGTAGCCTAGTGGGTTAGACACTCGTCTATGAACCAGAAGTCCTCCAAGTTCAAGCCCCACTTACTACCATTGTGTCCCTGATCAAGATACTGAACCCTGAGGGTCTCCAGGGAGACTGTCCCTGTAACTACTGATACTGTACTGATTCAACTCTTGATGGCATTTTCTCATTCTTGACCACATCAGGCATCATAAATTCCCTGTTGATATGACATGCTTTTATTACATGACCACCCAGAATATTGGTGGCAATTGTGCTAGTGGGGTATGATAAAAACAGAAAAGATGTGAATCCAAATCAGTGGGCCATGGTCTGTAACCTGGATGTTAAAAACGAACGTGAATCAGAAGCAGTGGTTCTGCTGAATGCCGTAAGCATGGTCTTAATGAGCGAGGCTGACCTGGCCTGCAGCCCAGACTCGACCTGCTCCGTGCCTGGCTGGCATGAGGGATAATGGCTGATTCTCTGACTTGGTTTTTTGAGTGCATTTTCTTCTTCGAGTTCTCTGTTCCAGCCGCTTCTGTTGGATTGGATTAGTGCAGAATTAACGCAGGACCCTGCACAGTGCAGACTAGACAGTGGTCTTCGTTTAAGGCTGGGCCACCATTAATATGGGACTTATATGTCTGCACCCACAAACCCTTTAATGTTGAGTTTGTTACTGATTGTCTATGTGGTTTTTTTTGTCTAGCCTTGCGATTTATTGTGTTGATGTTTCACTCACATCTACATTCAGATAACGTTGTTGTACTTTGAAAGGTGATTTTTTTAATGGTTTTCTTTTGAGTCATTCGAAGTTCCTCTGCTGACAGTGCAATGAGAATGAAGTGTGAGTAGAAACTGCCCGCAGTAGATCGGTCTCTTGAATTGAGGCGAGGAGTAGGCATGTGGGTGGCTTTGTGAGTGCATGATGAGGATAAGTGGCTGTAAGAAGACAGGGTTTGAGTGGCTCAGCGTCAGCTTGTCGAGTGGTACTTTAAATCCATATCTTTAGGGATCGTGCAAGAGCATTTCATGTGTGCTGGACAGGCTATTAATGAAGCCTGCTTGGGTAGTTCTGGGAGAATCGATTCTCAGTATTAGTGAGACTGATTCCTGCAGTTGTTTTCAACATGCCAGAGCCTCATCTAGTCTTTCTTTTGCGCCATGTATGTGTGTGTTCCTGCATTGTGTGTATTCTGTGTTCCTTATTCTGTACTTTGCTGCAGCAATTTAACCCAGGCTAACATACACAAGGTGACTGATGGCTAGTGATGAGGGACACAACACCGATTACCTGATTTTAGCTTCTTTTCTTCAGAATAAATATTAAAGTCTCTTCATTTTATACACCATGATGGGTTGGTTGGTCGTAGGCTCGTTGTTCCACAGAGCAGACCTAAACATGACTGCCACGCCCTCAGCCTGTCTGCCCCATCTGCCCTCACCTGTATCCGGTCTGCTCCCATCTTGCACCAGTCTGCCACAATCAGCACATATAAAAGCACTGGCCTGTGAGCACTTTTTTGCAGATTCTACAGTTTGCTTGTGTGAACTAGTGAACTAGTGATTAACTTCCTTTTTGGGGTCTTTTATTCATCGGTTTTGTGTTGAAATTATATTCCTAGAAATACAATCTCTAAAATATGGTGAATATATACTTGCATGTTTTATTTTACCCTGATGAATAGTACAGAAATGGCATATAATAGTAATGTAGATAAACAATTTCTGCAGGGGATGGAATGGTTGACATTTGACCTCCTCCTCCTGATGCTGCTGTAAGTGCACTCTATGGCATTAGTCAGAGGGGTTTTTTGACAGCTCTCATTTCCTCCTTTCCTGGATGGTTTAAATTCGTTCATAGGAAGTTGACGAATGTTTAATCACCCAGACAAGTTTAAAAACCCGCCCGCACAGGTTTGCTATGCTAACTCTACACAACTCTACAACAATCATCTGAAAGTCAACGTATGCAAACCATTAACACTACATATTGCAATTTTTTTAAAAACCACAGGTAGCCACAGTATAAGAACAAAAGAGGCGCATGCGGCTCCAGAAATGCCTTTCTACTATTGTAACGAGCCAGTTCACATAATTAATTGTCATCAGAACTAATACCAATAACAAAGCAGTTCTAGTGGTAGTACTAATGTTATTTAAATTGTTAAATTGTCAGTGCAAATGGACAGTGTACTTCTCACTGGCCTGTCTCAGGTTCACTGTAATGTGGTGTGCATGTGCTATTCGTCAGTTCCTGGATTCATTACTTCCCTTTCCATATTAAAGGAGAGCGTCTGTCTCTCTGTATTAACTGCTGTTTAGTCACAGTGCCATTAAAGCCACCGGCTCCAGGCCACTGCCTGTCTGAACTCAAACTTGTTGCAATAAACGAGGCGTGCGGTATTCTGCACGAGACTCATGCTGCCACTGTACTGGCTGGGCTCATCCAGCAGGTGGCAGAGCAGGGCTGAACACTTACTTTACAGCGAGGATTTGACACATCAGCATTTTTATCAGTTAGGGGATTTCTAAGTGGGCTATTGACACATTGACACAATTTCCACAATATGTTGCCCTCAAGCCAAATATTGAATTCATACAAAGAAATCAGAACATTTAAGTAATAAATAAATTGAAATGACACAGGGAATAAGTATTAAACACACTTTATTTAATACTTTGTTGAAAAGCAACAAAATTGTTGGTGATTACAGCTTGTAGACACCTCTTGTATGGCGAGACCAGTCGTCTGCATTGCTCAGGAGTGATTCTGGCCCATTCTTCCACACAAACGGTCTTTAGATCTTGAAGGTTCCTTGGGCCTCTTTTATGAACTTTGATCTTCAGTTCTCTCCATAGATTTTCTATGGTCAGTAGGGCTGCAACAACGAATCGGTTGAATCGATAAAATCGATTACTAAAAGAGTTGGCAACGAATGTCCTAATCGATTCGTTATGTCGCGCGACGCGGAGACTTTTGATTATTAAAAAAAAACTTTATTTGAGCGCGGAGCGGAGTGAACACACTCGGTCTCTCTCACACACAGATGCTAGCAGAGTTTGGCGCCTCATAGACAGCGCAGAGCAAAAAAAAAAAAAAAAACGGAGGTAGAGGATACATGGCGGAGGCAGAGAAATCTGCGCGAAAATATGCAAAAGCGACATGGCACGGCACGGGAGCACCACGGCAATGATCCAGCACCTGAAACGCAAACATGTTGGAGTGTTTGATGAGGAGGAAGGGAGTTCAGCAGCAGGGTAAGTCTCTACAGAATCCTACTTTTGTTCCGTTTTGAAGTCAGGAGTGTAATGTCCCTTGTGCTGGTGTTTAACTCGCCGCGGAGGAGAACTAGACGGGGACTTACAGCGCCACCTACAGGTGTGGAGGGGGGATGAAACAGCGTTCGGACTGTTCTCTCCGCGTGGACGATGGAGGGTGGTAGTAGCCTAGTGTGTAACACACTTGCCTATTGTGTCCCTGAGCAAGACACTTAAACCTAAGTTGCTCCAGGGGCACTGTCCCTGTAACTACTGATTGTCGCTCTGGATAAGGGCGTTTGATAAATGCTGTAAATGTAAATGTTAACCCGTCATCCACCTTGTCAAGCATGCCAAGTTAGCATTAGCGCATTAATAACAGTAGTAAAGCAGGGGCGCTATAGTTACTTTGCATTAAAAGACTAAAGACATGTTTTTATTCACTAGCCTTTTTTGGACCATTCATTTTTCAATCTGTTGTCATGTATAGCTACACAGCAATACAGTAATTTTGTCTCGTTTCCAGTCCAAATATCTAAAAAATCTTAAATCAAGATTACTAGACAAGAAAAATGGCATGAGAAAATGAAGTGATGCTTAAAACTTCTGTTTGAGATTATATCTCATTAAGATTAGTTTTCTTACCCCATTGGCAAATAATTTTGCTTGTTTTAAACAATCAATCACTTAATTTTTAGGTGTTTTATCAGAAAACAAGACAATTTCTTATGCTATTTCATGTGTCTAGTAAATGTATCTTGATTTAAGATTTTTTAGAGATTTGGACTGAAATCAGGACAAAACTACTAAGTTAGAAAAGCATTTTTTGCAGTGTGTGTGTGTGTGTGTGTGTGTCAATGTGAGAGTTTGTGAGTGTGTGCGTCTGCGAGTGTGCATCTGCAGTGTAGTGTAGAGAACAAGTTCTGACATTCAAACAAATCCTGTTAAATTTTCTGATTTGTATTGTTCTTTATTTTTTTTATAAAAAGCTGGCAGCTCAGGTGGCACTTTATTTAAAAAATATATGTTTTTAATTTTATTATTATTATAACAGCTCAAGGAGATTTTGGTTCTGTTTTTGAATAAAGGGTTGGAAATGAATGCTTGTCTTGTTTTTGTTTTTTATCCGATTCTACGATTAATCAAAAAAAATAATCGACAGATTAAAATAATCGTTAGTTGCAGCCCTAATGGTCAGGTGATTGACTGTGCCATTCAAGCAACTTCATTGTTTCCTTGGCCTTGTGTTTGGGATCATTGTCTTGCTGAAATGTCCACCCTCTTTTTATTTTCAGCTTTCTGGTAGATGGCAGCAGATTTTTATCCAGAATGTCCCTGTACATCTCTCCATTCATCCTACTTTCAATAATATGAAGTCTGCCAATACCCCTTGCTGAAAAGCAGCCCCAAACCATGATGCTTCCACCCCCAAACTTAACTGTTGGTATGGTGTTCTTGGGGTCTTCTCCAAACATGGTGTGTACAATGACAGCCAATTTTGCTTTCATCTGACCATACTATAGTCTCCCAGTAATCCACAGGCTTCTCCAAATGCTGTTCATATCTTCATATTACTACACCCCACTGATATTTTTGTGAATATGAATTTTGTGTGTGAATAGCAGCTTCAGCCAGTTGAGCACCTGATACAGGTTTCCTGAATTTGGACTTTTTCAATTGGTTAGATGTGGTGAGTGGAAAAACAGGCTCAAATTCAGCTATGTGTAAATTAGGTGTATGTGTAAGTCTGAACTTAGTTTGAACTTTAAGAGTGAATTCTCTGTTTGTGTATTGTGGAGATCAGGGCAGCTCTGTGCCTCTGTACAGAATGTACACACACCTGGAAGATGTCAGATAGATCTCATTACATATTTTATAATCCTGAGATTTCTCTTCCTCTGTTTCATATCTCTAATGGCCGCTGCTACTGGCCGGTAACATGCTGACAGGTACGTCATGTTTAGTGATGGCCTTTCCTGAGGTCCCTCTGCACCTGTGTGACCCTGGCAGTTCGGGTGGAAGGAATAAAGGCGAGAGTGACCAGTATGACCAGAGGGCCTTTTATTTGTCCGACTCAGGTCTGACTCCTGTTGATTGGGGGGTGTTGTGTGGAAAGTGCTGCCTCAGCTTTGCACCGCCGTGACGCAAGTCTGGTGTCTGTTCATTCAGAATCCAGGCATTTTTAAATAACTATAGTTGGGGTGTAGTAGGAATAGGTTGAGATAAAAGTTATGTTCTGATAGAGAAGGTTGTATTGGATACACATTGGATGTTGCGTTCATGAAAGTAAAGGAGTTTAAGAGTAACTACTGTACATACTTTACAAAGACTGAATATATTCATGTATCTATAGTTCTCTCCACATCTGGAGTTTACACAGATAGCTTTAATGTATCTTATTACCCTCATTTTACAAATAGGATGGGATTAGCAAAATAGGGGCATACAAAAAAAGCATCAGCATTAATTTTTTATATCAACCTATTTCACACAGCTATCATTCCCTAATAAAACGTTACTTTTTGATTAGTTGTGGTATACACTCATCATGGGCATAAATGTCTTTCATATTCCCATTCCCATCTGTGACAGAGAAAAATTATGAGAATCAGACAGGATTTTCAGGATTTAATATGATTAATGAGCTTTCTTTTTTTCAACTTATCTAATTTTGAGACTATATGTCTTGTAGTTCATTTACACATCAGGATAAAAGAAACCATAGTTTAATTGATGTAAACAAGTGAAGGTTAAACAATGAATGAGACCGACTTAGATAAGGGCAATGACAATAATCATATTCAGCCATGGCAGGATGGGGATTACGGCCTCACAGTCTTCCATCACACATTTTATTCCGCCTTTTAAGTTGCCAAACTTCCTCTCCACCTGAATAATTAAAATTCTTAATTCTTTTTAAGCTTTCAGTGCAATAGTAATATTGGAGAATATCTTCTCTTTCCATGTCACTTGCCACTTTCCGTTCAGTCATGTCGCAAAGTTTTGTGGCGCGGCCATGTAAATTTAGCAAGATGGAAGATCCTACATCCACAACACAAGACCAGGACATAATCATTTCAGAACATACTTAAAAGATCCCCTATGATGAGACTATTTAACATTAATATGAGTCTATGGTTCTGCATGGCTAGAAGTGGGGATAGGTGTAAAGAGTGTTCTCCGTTGTTGTCCCTGGCTGGTGGAACAACCTGCCCTCCTCCACACGACTAGCCGAGACTATCACCACTTTTAAGAAGAAGGTGAAAACCCTCTTATTCCAAAAATATTACAGACAAATCTAACACTTACACAAGCACATGCGTACACATTGAACAAACAAATACAAAATGTATAAATACATTATAATTTTTCTTAGTCTAGCACCCAACAATCTCCGAGCACGCTCTTCAATGACAAGTCTAAGCCTTATCAGGGCTCTTAGTTTGTAAACTCGATATTCTATAGAAATCGAACGAGAATTGCTGGTGTCTTCCTATTGTAAGTCGCTTTGGATAAAAGCGTCTGCCAAATAAAGTAAAGTAAAGAGTGCTTTGGCCATTCTATTTCGCTGTTCAGAGAGCGGCAGCTCAGATGGAATTTGTCCCCTTATGTCGTCACAAGGGGAACAGTTACGTCCCGTTACTCATGCCCTTTTTACAGGGTAGAAGGATTGTACAATGTATTTCTTCAAAAATAAATATTACTAGTGCAGCAATTTGGATTTTCTAAAATTTACATTGGGACTAACTGAAATATTTGTTGTTGTATTATTTAAATGTATTGTTGTTTAATGCAGGTCTATTACAACAGGGTTAATCAAGATTTCCTGGCTGGATACACTTGTTTTATTTGGTTTTCTTTGTCAGCTGGATCAGCCCCACAAAACAGCGTTATGTCCTCCTGCTCTGTGAAATGCCATGTCCAGGCCAGGTGGGAAGAGCAGTGTTGAATTTCCAGCCTTATATTGAAATTGCTTTAATATGTTGTGTGTGGGTCTTGTAGAGAGAGACTATAAAGTCAAAGGCGTTCTCAGGATTGACATAAATAAATAGCTCAATCAGTGTCTTGAAGAATGATTTGGAGCTGATTGTGATGGTTTGCGGCTCTCGCACATACCACTTCCTTCCTTGTTCGGGTCTATTTAAACCTGTGGACACCTGAATTTTTCAGTCCAAAATAGTTTGGAGTGCTGCTGTCAGGTCAGCACTGTTATTAGGTCCTTGCTAATGGTAGACATGTACGCCGTGTATTTTTCTGGTGAATGTCCTTCAGCAGTTCTCCAATTAGGATGCTTCAGATGACGCTAGTCCTGGTGGTGGCCATGGTCCCAAGATGCAGAGATCACATTTGGACAAGGGGTATTGGGTTGTGAGATGAGATGAAGCGCAATACCTGGACATGTCCCTATGGGCTCCAAAGAAAAAAAAATTGCTAAAGTTAATCTTCTGGGTATTTGAAATATTTACACAATGAAACAGAACAAATGTATGGGTAGGTGTTTTATTATTGTTTTCTACTATCAGAAGCAAGATAGAAGCAAATCTGCTGCTTGCATAATACTTCTGATATTCAGTCTTTTTTGGTGCAGTAACTTCTTCTAATGACTTCAAATGGTATTGTCTGTATGTTTGGGGTAATTGTGCAGGTATATCAATATTAATATTAATACTTTAATATTAATGCCAAAATATTAATAAATTAATATTTGAAACAAAGACAATCACGGCTCTCCATTCGGTGAACAGACTGCCTTTTGCTGCAGCCAAATATTTCCAGTCCAGAGCACCTGCTAACATATTCTGTACCACTCTTGTGGTGTTTTTGTGCATAGTTGACTCATTTCCACATCGGAAAAATGTCTTTTTGGCTGCAACTCTTCCTTGAAGACCACTCTGGCCAGACTTCTCCTGTGTAACTGGGACCCTGTCACAGCGTTTCACAATAAATGTCAGAAAACGTGAGCTCGGCGAACCCAGTCTTCAGGAGGTGAATCTTGCCTTTATTCTATGAACGTGTGGTAGTAAATAAAGCAGGCGTTCAGTAAATTAAGGTGAAAAGACTGGGCTGAAGGCTGGAGGCAGAGGAGACGAGTTGATGGGCGGGTTGTCCGATTTGAGCAAGGTCAGTCACATCTTGTCAAAATGTCAAAAGCATATCTGAACTCAATGACTGAGTGCCGCTGGTTGTAGTGGTGTTTTTTTTTTGTGAATGGACCAACCTGTTTCCTGGTCCCATGACAGCTTGGTATTTATTTCTCCCCATTCTGGGCTGTTGGCACTGCTGGTCATCGTCTGATATCAAGGGGACATAAGCTTAATTTGTTTCCCTGGCCGACCACAGTGTAAAAAGCACCGCAGAATGGAGTTACAACTCGGCGGATGGAGGAGGAGAAGACACCAGAGAATTGCATTGACCTTGTTAATGTGACTCAACGAATTATTATCAATGTATCTGACCTCATCTGACATACAGGTGACTCACCTGACAGGTGACAGGAATGAAAGAAGTTACAGGAATTAACACTTTCTCATTTATTGACACAGGTAAATTCCAACTGCAGTTGCTTGGAAATATTGTATGTAAAAATAGTAGTGGTGATACTTCTTGTGAGCAGAAGGCCACTGCTTGGAGATAAAGTGGGGGGGTCTTCATGGGCCTGGAATTTCCCATCTACAACAGCGTCCACAGTCCTCAACATTGCCCTGTTCCAGTCTGCTTTGACATCTTTTTCTGGGAAAGACCTTGCTGATGCAAGGTAGCAGAGTTTGGTGTTCCCCACTGGGTTTTAAGCCTCCTATGCAGCTGGATCTGTTTCCTGAATTGATGATCATTAGCACCTGCTTGCTATAATTGATTGATCGGAGTATAAATATATAAATATATATATAGAGAGAGAAATATAAATATAAACTTAATATAGCCTATGTGCAAGCAGGTACGGTATAATGATTTGATCAAAAATTTTCCTCCTGTTTTGCTCATTTTTGTAAATTGTGGAAAATAAACAATTATGAACATCTGTACATTGCTCCACGGCCTCAGGCTCGGTAAATCCGGGGCATATCGACTTTGCAACTGCTGAGCTGCCTGCTGCTCTTTCATTCATAATCAGCCTGTCTGGCCGAGCTCAGCTCCGGCTTGGAGCGGGACTGTGTTAGTAGAGTATCTAACACCCCGGGGTGCGTCGATGAAAACTTGCATTCACCAGTGCGCCACACTGCACCGCTCTTTTCCAGTCTCGTTCTGCAGATTGTGTAACTTATTATTAATAAAATTATTAGTTTGCATCTGCTGAATGTCCAATTAGACAGATAAAAGTGTTACGCAAATATTAAAATAACGTTTTCGTAAAATTTTGTTACTGTGCGTAGATAAGAAGATGAACTGATCGGCAGTAGACATAAAGGGCCTGAGAGTATCCAAACTTGTTTATTGCTGAAGTCTTCATATTCTGCAAGAATCGTGCATGATCTGCTCTTTTTGTTTCAGATTATTATCTTTTTACAGAAGGTGTGGTGATGTTCGCCTCCAGAATTTTCTGGTATTTATTCAAATCCATTCGTCCCTCTACCACTGGCTGCACCACAAACCCAAGAGAATCACCCATTAACCCCCATGCTGACACCACCATGAATGTCACATATGTTGAGATGTCACTTCAGAAGCTGTCTGCTCAACCTTCCCTATCTAACCAGACTTTTGCAGTCACTTTGTAAAATCTTCTAGCCCTCAACTCGATCTACCTTGAACTGTCATTTTTAATAACATTAGGAACTAAGGAAACAGCTTCCTGAACAGTTTGTATTTTTCCAAATTCTAGCAAATTGCTTTGAGGTGCCCATGGCTGTTAATTTAATGGACGTCTGTGGAATCTGAGCTTTAAGATCCTCTTTACAGATGCTGTTTAAGCTTTGAAGAAACACATCGTGTTAAAGTCATTTCCGTGTTCAGTGAGTATGATCAGAATGATGATGATGATGAGCATGTAGAAATTTGTGGTGTTCCCTGTCTCTGTTACCCTACGTGTGGGTCAGCTGATGGCTTTTCATGCCTCTGGGACCTAAATGACCCATTTTTCTGCTTTTCTGTAGCTTGTTAGTTGACTGTGTGCAATGTTAGCTGATTTTCATTAACTTGTGTTAATGACCATATCGTGTTTCTCAGTATTTTGATTCATGAATAGATTTGTCATTGTTAATAAGAAAAGGAAAAAAATATTTTGTGTATTGGATTCTGTTCCTTTATCAGAGTTTGAAAGGGAGTGTATCTGCTGGGGAGCTGTTAGAGAAGTAGGCCACATCAAGAAACAGAACCTGAGCAGTCACTGTCCCGGTGTGTAAACTGCGCATGTTCTGTACTGCTGAGGGAGCTGCAGTCCTTCCACCTTCTCTGTCTCTGACACACACACACACACACACACATACACACATACCCACTCTCCATTATGTGTTAACCTTATGACCCATCAAGCTCTGCTGTACTCATCCCTGAACGTCTTAAACGTCACTCGCCACATTACCAAACCAAGACATCCTGCTTCATCTCAGGTCTCATCTAGATGCAAACACCGTCTCACCATCTTCTTTATTCCCTTCCTTTCTATGTCTCTTGCTACGCTAAGTCTGCTATTTCTTGCATCTAAGTTCTGTCGACAAACACACACGCTTACACAAACAGGGTCTGAGCTGCTAGGGACCTCTAGACGTTGTAGAACTGGAGATGGAGGTCACTGATGGACGTGTGGGTAAGTTTAGGATGACTGTGTGTGTGTTTGTTGTGTCTGGACCCAGTTGACAGTTGTATTATTTCTTGACACCACATACCACATTGCTGGTGTGTTGACACACTGATGGTCATTACATGAGCACCTTTAATGGGATTTTTTTCCATTCTTTTTATACTCCACCGTGTTGTTTTCTTCATGTATATTGAATTTATTTTCCAACAATAAGCCTCTCCCTTATTCACACTTTATAGAGCTATTGTCAGGATTGGGCCCAACCAGGGCACTGTTATAAGGCGCTGTGGTTCCGCCCATCGACAGCTGTGGCATTTTTGTGGACCGTGTGTGTGTAGTTTTCAGTTCTGGCAATTGCCACACGCCAGCCGGTTAGTTTGTGTTTTTCCCCTTTTTCCCCGTTTTCGGCCCTTGTGCCGCGTTACTTTATTGTTAATAAATCATTGTTTCCCAGTATGTCGCGCCTCTGTGCTTCCTTCCCCCGTCAGCTCGCAGACGTGACAGCTGTGGTCACAGGGGTCTGGGGTAACAGACTGGCCCGGACTTATCTAACCACCATCTGAAATTATTACTTTCTCCCGACTCATCTGTCAAGATGTCTGGCAGGCAGGTCTGTGGAGGAGGTAAAAAAAACACTGGAAAATGAAAGACAGAGTGAGTTGGGGCTGTGTGTGGAGAATAAATTAAATGGAAAAAGATTATAAAAAGATAACCTGGGTAGTGTGACAGGAGTTAAGTGTTATATTTATATTTGCTTTGTTGTCCTTGTCTGGTCTGCCCACTTCATTTTGTGGTCCACGAGCTCTTAAAGGGAGTTTTTATGCTACTTTAATCCATACATTGACCTTAAACTACATCTCACAAGATGAATGTCAGTTTTGAGACTCAACAAAGTGATGTGATCCCGCCACTAGACTACTAGTGAAGTATTTGCCTAATAATCCCAATTCTGTTTGAGAACATAAAAATCTAGGCAGAAGGAAGGCATGTTAATGAAAGATGGCAAATATATTCAAGTAGAAAAATGTTTAATGTGTTGTAAGGCAGTGTCTGTTAAAGTACTGTTAAGTACTATAAATTTGGCCTCCAAGCAAAACAATGGTGGAGTGCAATGGCAGCCAGATATGTTCACAAAAGCTACTGCAAAAAATGATCCAGCAGTGAAAGCTAACTTTATTTTTTATTCTATGTGCTGAAATATACAAATGCATATGTAATATTTACAGCTTGAATAACTAATAATATGAAAAATCAAACACAGAGACCGAGTTAAGCAGTGTTACAGTCTCACAGTTACAACCATAATGCTGATGTGGCTCTTTGACTCCCCTGTGGTAATGGACTGAGTTAATACCTATTCAGCATAATGGCTGCTCATTGTATTTATTTTGCAGGATTATAGCTGTCCACTCTGTTCCTCTGTACTTCAAACTGACTGCCTGCTCTGTCTGCACATTTCAAATGAAGGTGACAGCCTCCGGCTAGCTCGTATCGGCATGTCACAGAGCCTCTAGTCATAGTTCAGTCTAATCATTGGTAATTTAATTATAAAATTGCCTCAGACACATATTGGTTTCATGCCGAATGATCAATAAGAGTGTAATAACTAATCTTTTGATTGCTGTCATTCAAAACTGTCAGTCAAAATCCATCACACCACAATATTCCCAAATGTAAAATTCAGTAAGAGCTGCATTTCCATCTTGTCATGGAAATGACACCAAGGAAGTGGAGGACCCAGTCGCAGTTTATTGTAATGAAGGACAAACAAATACGTAGGGCTGTCACAAGGGGAATCCGATGACGCACTTGCAGACATACTGTGGGCGTGGGGATAAGCCGTCGTACCGGGAGAGGACACTGGCCGAGCGGGGCAGGAGGACCGGAGGCGCCTGGCCAGCGAGGAATGAGGACGGAGAGGACGGAGAGGACGCAATGGACGCGCTGCAACGCAGTGGGGAGTCAGTTCGGGATCTTTGGGAAGGACCGGGGCAGAGGAGAACCGGAACACAGCGGGTTTCAGGATGGTCCGGGATCTTGGACTGGACGGGAGTAGGTCTTGGGTGGCAGGAAGGTAGGGGAGCATGGAATCCCGTCTTAACCGATGGGCCAGGCAGGTTCAAGGTCAGGGGCAGGCAGAGGTCATAGCCAGGAAGTTCCGGTCGGGGTTCTTTTCGTGGTTTCCAGGGGATCAGGCAATTCTCGAAGGCATGGGCAGGCGAAGGTCGTATTTCAGGAATCACAATTATCTTGGGCGTGGGTGAGAGAGCTAGCGTCTCTGGCAAGTAAACTCATACAAAGAGCGGGCGTGTCTCCTTGGGGTTACCTCTCTTTTATACTTGCCACCGCCCGCTTCCATTTCCTCTTCCGGGTCGTTGTCTCCCAGGCTGGTGAGGCGCCCTCTAGCGGGCTGGAGGCGCGTTGGCCATGACAAGGGCTCTACTTGGGGCAAATGGACGTGGAGACAGGGAAAGAAAATGGGAACACTCCACATTGGAAAAACACCAAGCTACCCAACCCCTGAGTTATCCAAACTCAGACCAGCACTCCTCAAAACTGCTGAAGGGGACCGTTACGAGTCTGCCCTGTGGCAACACGTTCAGGAATTCACATGGCAGACCAGCCCACTGACCCTACACACACCACGCAGGCACAGAGTGACAGTGTCACAGTCATTTGGAATGGCAAGGCAGGTGAACGGAGATGACGAGGAAGAAGGACGCATTCGCACGTCAGGTCTTTGTTATGTTACATAATGTTTCATGTATATGTTACATGTAACATAACAAAGACCTGACAGCGAACAGAAACGAACAGGGCAGCTTTATACAATAAGACACAGGTGAAAACGATTAGGAAACATATTACACTGGACTAAAGTGAAACTCCAGTCCGGATCCCAGAGTAACCCCTTCCGGAACGGATCATGACAGACGGACAGATTGGCAATACCGGATCCAGAACAGGTACTCATATAAAGGAGGGAAACCATGTGCAGGGAATCAGGAAAGGGTTGAAGACTGCATCATCTTTTTTGCTGAGAGTCTAAAAATTAGGAGCATGATCAGCTGTGTTTATCTGTCTATTGTGTCCATGAATCTCGCAAATTATATGCAATATGCCTGATATTACATGCACAAGAGAGAGGTGCAGACTTGCAAAAATCCATTCCCAATTTCATTATGATTATAATAGTACCAATTAGCAATGTAGTTGATTTTATATATTTTTTCTTCAGTTAAGTTGCTTATGTTAAACATATCATCAGTTTCATTCAATTTCAGTTGTGGTAGTAAGAACCCCACATTTATAGTTCTGTATGCTTTCTGCCCTAAAATCCCTGCAAATGATCCCTATATATTAAAAAGCCTTTGCAGAGGTTGTGTAAAATGTTTCAGTTAACAGTGAACGATAAAGATTTTTTGTGACACAAACTTGCAGCTTGATTTTTATAATAGTGTTATTAACAGTGCCCTTAATGGTTTAATGCGAAGCGCAAAAATTACATTTATGGCATTTATGAGACGCCCCTGTCCAGAGCAACTTACAATCAGTAGTGACAGGGACAGTCCTACTGGAGACATCACCCTTGGTCTTGCTCAGGGACACAATGGGAGTACGTAGAATTTAAACCTGGAAGTTCTGGTTCATAGGCGAGTGTCTTACCCACTAGGCTACTAGGGCTCTGATGACATTTCATTTTGTCACATTGAAATTCACACACACCAACACACAGGAATCAGCTTTGGGGGAGGTAGAAAATGGGGAAAGGGAAGGTTGACTTTCATACATGACTCACACCACCAAATTAACATTTTTGTTTATTTATTCTTTTCAGAAGTCTACATAAAGGTGAGGATGGGTTCATTGTCCCCAGTAATCACTAAATGCCTGGTTCCACAAAAAAAAGTGGCACTGTGATAATTAGACATTGAATGTCAATAGCCTAAGCCGGAAACTAACTTTAACGCTAGAGTAGACAGAGTAATTGGTTGAAAATCATTGTGAGGGCGTATCAGTACCACTAGATGCCTGATTTGGAACATTCAAACAAAACGTGAAGTGACCATCGAAGGTACACCTTAGCTGTGAAAGACAGAATAATAAAAATTGTATGGTTTTTTTTATATAACTATTTTGCGTTTTATTGCTGATTTGAAAAAGTGTCCCTAAGCAAGACTCTAAACCCGGAGTGTCTCCAGGGGTATAATCATCTTAATGGAGAGCGGCACACATCAGGTTGGTTCAGTGCAAGGCACGGTT
Source organism: Denticeps clupeoides (assembly GCF_900700375.1). Taxonomy (NCBI): domain Eukaryota; kingdom Metazoa; phylum Chordata; class Actinopteri; order Clupeiformes; family Denticipitidae; genus Denticeps; species Denticeps clupeoides. Next base: position 23,737,294 of record NC_041713.1, on the reverse strand, counting down.
CAGCTGTACTCCTTCTGGGACGAGGGAGAGGGAAAAACACACAACTTGTTGACTTCTCTGAGGGGTTTTGTCTTTTTTTGGGGGCAGTGGTGGCCTAGCGGTTAAGGAAGCTGCCCTGTAATCAGAAGGTTGCCGGTTTGAATCCCGATCCTCCAAGGTGCCACTGAGCAAAGTACCGTCCCCACACACTGCTCCCCGGCGCCTGTCATGGCTGCCCACTGCTCACCAAGGGTGATGGTTAAAAGCAGAGGACACATTTCACAGTCACTTTTACTTTATGGGTTTGAACCTGTGAATTTGTGGTCTTCTTGTTCTTAGGTGAGTGTGTTACCCACTACGCTACTACCACCCTGACCCAAGTGCATCGATTAAAAAACAAGTGTTTCTTTTTTAGGGCTGTTGCAGATATGCACGGCATTCATTTAATCTGCATCTTCAACACTGTCACTGTAGCCTTGTTTTACATTGAGAGAGATGTGGAAAATTGCACTAAATCAATAACTAACTAAATAAATAAATAACACTACAGCTACATTGACTCAGAGTACTTGTGGTGCTTTTTGCAGTCCCTGTCCTAATTGGAACAGTGGTGTTAGAGTGCTGTGTAAGGAGTGCTATTTCTGTAAGGCTGTCAGTCATCTGCCGAGTTGTTCTCTCCTCCTCCCACAGAAAGCTAACATCTTCGTCAGTGCAGTCGCTTGAGAATACAGCTCAATGTGATTCAGTTATTATGGCCTGTTTTAACTTAGCTCTTTGTTTTGTTTTAACTTAGCTCTGTAGTTACAGGGACAGTCTTCCTGGAGACACTCTGTGTCTTGCTCAGGGACACAATGGTAGAAAGTGGAGTTTGTACCTGGGACTTTGTGGTCTTCATAGGCGAGTGTCTTACTCATCAGGCATCCACCAGCCCTTTATTAAGAGTCAGTGAAATTCTCCTGATACTCATTACCCTGGCATCTCCGAATATTACCACTCTGAAGTCAGGTTTGTGATGATGGTATCATTCTTAGATATTATGGAGTCCAAAATATCCGGTCTCATCCCAACAGCCTTCAAAAACGCTAGAATAATCCCAATTATTAACAAATTCACCTCTAATCCCCCAGATATTATTAATTGTGGTATAGTCTCTCTCCTACCCCTTCTCTCTTAATCCTAGAATCTACTATCTAAATACCTTACCTAGAACAACCTTCAGGACCCAAATAAGTCTGGATCCTATAAGGCTTACTCCACAGAGACTGCTCTTCTGGACTGTTGCTAGATCAGCAAAATTGTCTTCAGTCAAAACCTTCCTGAACCATTCAGCAGAATTTGACAGTCAACCAACCAACCTTTGGAGCTTTGGAATTAGTGGTTCTGCATGGCAGTGGATAGATTCCTAACCAGATGATAGATCTTATCAGTTTACACATCTGCTCTCTACTGGTGTCCCTCAGGGCTCAGTACTTGGTCCTCTCCTGGGTTCCCTTTACACCAAATCTCTTGGTGAGGTCATATCTTCCCATTTGTTATCCTATGACACCCAACCTCTCCACTCTCAGGTCATCTCCAAACTGGACAACTGTAACTCACTCCTGGCTGGTCTGCCTCTTAGCGCTGCTCGACCTGTTCTGCGGGCTTCTTTTTTAACTTTCCCAAATTCTCTCACACCACTTCACTGATATGTTCCCTCAACTGGCTTCCTGTAGCTGATCCCGCATCACATTTAAAATCCTACCTCAGATCCTACCTCAGATCTCTCGTCTCTCCTTGCTCTGCACCTCGATCTCTCTGATTGAAAGTGAAGTAATTGTCATGTGTGATACACAAAGAAATGTGTCCTCTGCATTTAACCATCACCCTTAGTGAGCAGTGAGCAGATTCGAACCAGAAACCTTCTGATTGCGTGGCCGCTTCCTTAACCGCTAGGCCAACACTGCCTCAAATCCCCCAGCACTGCTCCACTGGTACCACCATCTCTTAAGGTACTCTGGGATCTCTTATTTGCAAGCATTTAACATGTCCAATATGTGTGTGAGAACTTTATTTTTGATTTTTTTTTGATTTTTTTTTTTTTTATTGTATTTCTGAGGACATTTTGTCCCCTCTAAAACAGAGATTAGGCACACAGAGACAGCAGTAGAGGAAGGCTGCATTGTGGTTTAGAACTCTGCTCTCCTCAGCATGAAAGAGTCTTTAGTCCCTGTGGACATTTTCCCTGAGTGTGTGCAGCTCTGCCAGGCTGGAAGATAATGGTTTCCTTGATGAACGACAGATTCTTTCAGCATCACTCACTGCAGTCACACACTGGTGCAGAGCGGACAGGCAGCTGGGCGCCTGTCTGGTTCCGGACAGGGCCTGTCCTGCCCTGCCCTGCCCTGCCCCGTCCTGCCCTGGCCTGGTTTAGTCAAGATACTGGGCTCCATCCCGTTTCTGCTGTGCATCACTGTCTGTCAGGCAGAGCGCAGCCCGGCTTTCTCTTTTCATAAACCAAACGTTCCATCTGCACAGCCATGTGTCAGTATTCTTTATTAACTAGACTGAACTTGCTGTGGCCTTTTGCACATGATTACACACACACACACACACACACACACACACACACACATATACAATATTACAAAGCTTTCCTATCTATCTGAAGATTTAAGGTCTATACAAACGTATTATTGCAAGATCACACAAACAGTAAGTTGAATAAAAATTTATTTTCCAAATATTCTTTCATCTCATGCATTTTGATATGTGCCTTTTTCAGAGCATCTTTGGAGAACCTTAAAATGATTTAAACTGCATCTGCAGTGTATAATCACAATTAATGTTTGAGCCAGCATTTTACAAAGTACAAATTAAATGAAGCAGAATGGATCATGTGCTATTGGAAGACCAGTTGTGGAATATATCAGAAGGTCAAAAGTTATGTTCCCCTGTGGATTGTGCTGCTCATGTGAGTTATGATTTTAAACTCTTTCCAAACATTTTTGGAGGTACAATGTGTGGGCATTCCAGTTCTTCATAAATAAATACATTTTGTGGCTCTGTGGTTATCATACAATTATGATTGACGAGGGCCGCGAGAGAAGTACACCTTTAAATTACAAGAGTCCTCCTCACCCTCCTCTCCCATGTGAGCAGTTGTTAATGTGCTTGGGGCTTTTTTTCTGAAAAGCGCTGCCTAGCCTGTTTCCCATACTACTCCACTTGACACAAGACTGTTTCAGTGCTCTGGATCCCACAAAGCTTTATGGGCTAATCTGCCTGCCTGGATTATATTCTGTGAGCAGGTTCTTGCATAGTAGAAACTCAGACTAGGACATTACTGCATGCAGAGAGCAATCTGGAACAGAGGTGGCACAGTATACTACAGTACAGATACATAAGAATGCACTAACCTGGATGAAATGCTGGCCTATAGAAGTGAGCGGGCATTCACGGAAATGACGTCATCAACACAATTCACTAACCACAGGAAGTCATGTTAGCATTTTTCCAGAAAAAAAGTACAATTAACCCACTGGTTCTACAGCAATTTTCACATCCAATCACTGATAGAAACGTATAGAAACCATGATGGTCGTTGGAGCTACTTTTTCAGGGGAGGGGTGGGAAATTATCTGAGTTGACAAAGCATGAGAAAGGGGAGGCAACCTTTCCCCTTATGATGACATAAGGGGAGACATTAAGGTAAGGGTAGTAGTAGCCTAGTGGGTAACACATTTGCCAGACCACAAATTTCAGGTTCAAACCCCCCTTACTACCATTGTATCCCTGAGCAAGACACTTAAGCCTGAGTGTCTCCAGGGGGACTGTCCCTGTGACTACTGATTGTAAGTTACTCTGGATAAGGGCATCTGATAAATGTAACTTGGTTATGTACAGTCCCTCATGAATGCAGGTGAAACTGGTGGTTTTCAGCATCCCAGATAGAACTGCCACACCGTAGTCATTGTTACAAACTCACGGTTAGGTACTTAGGTTAGGTATTTGTTTTCTTTTATCAGCTTTGGGCTGATAATGATTGACATGGCTCACGTCCTACCAGAAGCCTGGCTGCAGCGGACGAATGAATACATTATATGCAGTTGGAATAGAGGGTGGAATAGCATCAAAGGTGTTCTGATTGCAGTTAGGCTAGGGTCAGAATTGATCGATTATTTCTTGGCTTTAGCGCTGGCTTCTTGCTGTGGTGGTTTTAGAATATTGTAAATATTCTAAATATTGTAAATATTGTAAATACTGTAAATAAATATTAACTCTATTTTCATTGAAGCGCATGTCCTCTGGTTTACACCCAGCTTTGACACAACTGATGAGACATCGGTTGGGACTGAACCAGCTGATATTCATTTGCATATTAAGCGGGCAGGATTACCTTCTAATTTCATCAGTTTGTTTCTTTGTGAGCTTTTTATCTGTGTCATAAAATTATATTACATATAACTTAATTTATGGACATTTATGATTTGTTTTGTTTTCATGTGTGGACTGGATGGACTGTTTCCAGCTTTTTTTGCGTGTGTGTTCAGCCATTCTGTCTTTTTAATACTTTGATGCTGTGCTGCAGACCCAACTCCCAACATGAAAATCGCTATACTCCATCCTCTCTGACTTTCCAGGAGGTTTTTTGATGACCTTTAGAATGCCTCATTGGTACTTTCGCAGGATACCCAGGTGCTCACCGCCATGATGAAACCTCACCGCCCAGGTACAAGCGCTCGGCATTGCCTCGGTGTTGCCTCTGCTTATTCAGCGCTCCAATCTCCATGGATTGTCGCCTCCTCCACTGTGCGATGGTAGCGCATCAGCGTATTGTGGTTTTCTGATGCAATTTTTCTATCGCGGTTTTCTACAATTGGAACAGTTTCCCACGGACACGACTATGGTGGCTTATGTCATCACGCATCTCATGGGTCGCGCATTGGAGTGGGCTAATCCACTGAAACCTGGCCATCACCTGTCAATGGGCCAACGCTGCGCTTCCCGCAGCATTTTACCAGGGGCAACGCGAATAAATCAAAGATGAGCTGATGAGCAAAGGCCCTCCCTGGAAAGCCTCATCACCCTCGTCATCGCTGACACCACACCTTAAGTCCCAGTCCCAGTAGTTCTTCTCTGACGTCCCACGCCACTGCTATCGTGCCGTCAATCCAGCCTTCTGACACAAAGTGTTGCTGAGGTTTCTGTGTGGGGCTGTGTGCTTTATGTTTTCATCGTTCTCCTCTGATAGTTAAAGGGCTCTCAGCGACCACCATCAGAGTGGAAAGCCCAATCAATTTTGCAACGTTGGCATGAAATTATATTAGAAAAGCTGATTGGACACGCATCAGCCAATCCAGTTTGGATTTTTTTTTTTATTTATAGCCACAGACAATGCTGCCACCTTTGTTCAGTGTCCACTTCCAGTCTGGAATTCATAACTATTATTGATAGCCATTTATAATTATGTTCTATTACTCTGGTTCTTAAACTGTGCTACTAGGGAATAGTTTGTGGGATGCAGTTCTGTAACCTGCTTTAATCGTAAAATAAATAAATGCAATCACAGTGGTCAGATCAGTCTGTGTAACACATGGCAGTCTGGTTCATCTTAAATGCCCTCTACAGTGTATCAAATATCTCTTATATCTTAATTTCTGACACAAAGGGAATTTATTGTGGTTTAAAATCAGCCCTAGCGGGATGGTGGTACCAAATTAATTGGTCACATAATGACTGATTTGGCGGGCTGAGGGATTTCCTCTGGCAGCAAGCTGATCCAACCTTTTGGCTGCCACACACCACTTCACACAGTTCTTCATTCATTTGTTCATCAACCCCTTAATTACCTCCAGCCATACATATAGAAAAGGAGTCAAATTGAGTGGTTTTCTGACTCATCTCTTGCATAACACACAGACAGACTCAGAGAGACTGAACTCTAGCACTGATGACTTTGTCAGTGTCCCTCATCACTGTCACTGTGTAGTGCCACCCACACAGCCTCTCGCGACCCAAGCCACGTGAGATAAAAGGCCACAGGAGCGCCAGGCTGCTGCTCTAATGCCGGGGCACATTCACCCGGCAATGCACTGCAGCTGCAGAGACGGGGATGTCGGAGGACCACGCGGATGTCCCCCTCCCTGCGGCTGCTGTCTCTCAAGGGCAAAGAGCAGCATAGAACAGCGAATCCCATGAGGACGCTCCAGTTATTGATGTGTGAGAACTCTGCTCCAGTTCAGCTGCATTACTACTGCCGGTTACCACCAATGCTGCCTGTGAAGGAGAGGCTGCAACTTAAATATTTATGGCCATGTGTTGGGCCAAATGCTGATCCAATCCCAGTTAAAGCCTTTCTGTGTCTTCTGCAGGATTACAGGCCACCATGCAGTCAATGGAATGAAAATTATTCATCATTCACTTTTAATATACTTTGATTTATATCTAATTGCCAGTGTCATTTGCTCAGCTTTGAAGAGTTGGCACTACAATAAGACCTAGTTTGCAATTGCTGTTTTCATTTTATCAAAACATTTTTTTTCTTTATTTGGTTTTTAACTTATATTAACACATTTAATAGATCAGGCAGAGAAGGAATCTTGAATGTCTCATTTAAAGAACCCCTGACGTTAAATCTTTTTTTTGTTTTGTTTTTATATCGGTCTTAGTGTTCTCCTAATACAGTAGTTGAAGTCTCTTTCCAAAATTCAGACATGCAGAATTACAGCCACATTTATCCAGTCCCACAATGAGATTTCCCCAGGACACGCCGTTTCAGTGTGTTTAGCTTTAAATGCTAATGAGGAGGAGAGAGGCGGGACTAGGAGGAGCGTGGCCTATAGGTGTGAGCGAGCATTTGCGGAAATGACGTCATCAACACCATTCACCAACCACAATGTTTGGCGCAAACAGGAAGTCGTGTTGACGGAAATTGGAAATTCTCTGGGCGGACAAAGCATGAGAAACAGGAGGTAACCTTTCCTCTTATGACAACATAAGGGGACAAATTCCAGATCTGACCGTCTGAGCTGCCGCTCTCTGAACGGTGAAGCAGAATGACCAAAGCACTCTTTACACCAATCGCAATTTCTAGCCACTGCAGGACCATAGACAGGCTATTAAATAATATCACAAAGTGAATTTTCTATGTCATGGGACCTTTAAATACATTCAAACATAAATTGGTTTAAGTCTGATTCAGTAAATAATTTTTATCCTTTTTTTAATCCACCTAATTTTTTTAAATAAATAAGTAAAATCAGTTTTTAAAGCTTTATGTTTTTAAGACTGATTGCTTGTATTTATTTTATTTTAGTTAATATTTAATTAATAAGGTTCTTTTAAGTATATAAGGATCCATTTATAGAATAATTATTTTTCATATCCTATGTATGGGCAAATAGTGGGTAATGACCATTTATGGATGTGGATGTGCTCTGACACAGATAAATAGTATCTGTGAATCTGAAGAGATCACAATATTCACAATGATGAGACTTCTCTGTACATCTGGAATTTGCTTTCCAGGTCAAGGTTGCAGAGAAACTGGAGCCTCTTCCAGAACGACTGGAACAATCCCTGGGGGGGTAACCGTGTGGAATGTGTGTTGTGGGAGAAAAGCCTCCATCGCTAGAACATACAAACTCCCACTACCCGGGGTGGGTCTTGAACCCAGGAATAGGATGAATCTATTAATACTCCAGTATTTTATATAAATTTTACTGGACAGTGTCTGGGTCTGTTTGGCCAGGCTGGACTGCTGTTTTAGAATGACCTCCATGTGAGGGCACTGCCCTTAAGAGCACTGCCTCCCTCCCACTCCCCTATTGTAAATTTTTCTTGATGGGGCTTTGAAGTCTCCCACTCTGGCAGGCATGAGGTCTTTGTTTCTGTTCTGCCTGAACTTCACTCCCCTCTGCTCACACACACTGCGATCACTTCACACGCTTCAGCCTGCGACAAACCACAAGTATTTTCATTTCCTTCCAATTAGCACATAAACCGGAAGCCTGTTTATCTTTGTTCTAATGTATAAATATTACTCCAAACCTTGGTCATATACTGTGCCAGACTGAGAAAGGGATACATTATAAGAAATATACACACCTACCTTTTTATGCCTGGAAAAGAATGACTGTGACCATGACAATCACAGTTCTAGAAACATTTTTAAGACCAGAAACTCATCACAGTGTTAATTAGCTATCTGCATGTAAAATGTAAAATGTAAGCTGTGTGATTGCGTGCCTTTGCCTGCCCTGGTGACACAAACATGAAATCCCAGTCAGGAAATCCCAGCCAGGAAATGTCTGGATCGTGACAAGATGTGGTGGAGAAGAAGGAGGTGTTTGACAAATTTTAAAAAGTTTGCATATGCAAACTTTTAAAAATATTAACACTGTAATGCCCTTTTATGTTTCTAGCTGATATGTCTGCATCTAATGCTGGCCCGGCCAATCTGACAAATTTTAGAAATCAATGTGGCCTCTGAGATTAAAAGTTTGCCCGCCCCTGCTCTAGGCTAAAGGTTTTGACCTGACCTAATTTTTTGGGTTTGCCTGACCGAGTCTGTTTGTGTTATTCATTTGTCTTTTTTTTTTTTTTTTCTTTCATGACCCGAATCTCACTTTAGAGTTCCTTAATAGCCCGATAACTTCTGATCGACACAGTGTTTGTTTTTAAAACAAGGTTATGATCTCAGATCCTTTAATTTTTCATGGCTTAGTCTGGAAAGCTGATCAGACTCATGCTGCACCCCAGGCGGCCTGTCTGTCTCCAAGCTCTGATCTTTAGTAGACATTTGTGTCCCTTGACACAAGCATCCATTTGGATGCTTCTTAGCACAGGCCCGGGGGGGGGTCGGCACACCAGCACGGTTGTATTATTTAGGGGCTGAAATAATACTCACTTCACAGATGGTGTGGACGTTCATTATTTGTGGTCCAACAGCAGCTAAAGATTTCTGTCCATCAAGCAGAAAGTACAATTTGTGTTGTAAAAAAAGAGAGAGCGGTGCAGGTTGTGGGACCTGTGCAGGATCCCACTAATCCGGCCTGGTGTAATGGTGCCTGTTATGGTTGAGATCTTTGGGCCTTCAATGGCCAGTGGCCCCATGCTGCTCTTTCCATTTGGATGCTTCTTTTGTTATCCTAAATAAGCCAGCCATTGTGAACAGAAGTCGTTGTCCAGCACACTATGCATGTCTATCGGTGGACTCGGCATCAGGAGATAACCTGCTGGCCCCCGTGGAGATTGTTCACAGCTACGATGACTTGAACGTTTAAAAAAAGGTTCATGCAAATCACTTAACTTGCACCACAGTGGAAAAGCATGTACACATATTTATACACTTAAACTATAGATTATGTATACACACACACACTCACAAACACATGCAATATATAACAATTCATATGACTTAACCCTGATAAAGCCAGTTAGTTAGAGATGCATGCATTACATTTTATCCAATCTTTTTCTGATTGTTCACTGTACAATCAAGCGGATCGCTGCACTTTGTAATTATTCAGCGATTTTCCGCTTTTTGAGCAGTTTAATTGGAGCTAAAGTGAATTAAAAGTGTGTGAGAAATGCCTTGTGTGTGTGTATGTATTATATGATCCAGTGAAATCGGGTGAAGGTCACGCCCATGGGGCTCGGCGTTTCTGCTCTCAGCGCGAGCGCGCGGCGGTCAGCGGCGGGCCGTGACGTCACGCGGACCGTGCGCGCGCACGCTCGCGCGCGCGCGGGGGGCTGACAGCTGTGGCGCTCGCTCTCGCGCGCTCACAACGCATCGGTCCGGAGCGGGAATAGGAGCTGATGTTCCGCATCTGGAGCAGCGGAGTCCTTTAAACCGTCACCGTAAGTTCGAAATGACGTCATGGTGTGACGCTTCATTTTTTTTATCTTATTCGACGCTATTTGACGTTTTGCCGTAAGCGCTCCAGGTGTTGTCAGGTGGGCATCCTTCCTTTTTGTTGTGTAATTGTCTGAGTCGTAGCGACTTTTGCTGATAGCCCAGACAGTGTCTATGGAAGGATGTTCCCACAGCAGAAACACAATGGAGGAGTTTTATATGTCCTTGTTTAAAAAAAAAAAAAAAAAAAAAGAAATATAAAAGAGAAGGAGACTCCACCTTCCGCTCCACAGTTCTCTATAGTTCACAGTCTGATGTTCCAGACAAAGGAGAACAAGTCCACCATGTAGATCAGTCATGTTCAGTTCATGTTTCCCAGCGAGTATTACACTAAACGTTATTATCTGCGAGTCTCATTTTTAATTTCGGTGTGGTGATGCGGCAGAGCAAAGGAAAACCCGCAAGCCAGCGAATGGGAGGATCTGCAGCGGCCTCCGGTTTTTCCGTCTTCCTTTTGTATTCTAAGCAGTGGGGAGACAGTTTTGAGGGGGCTGTCTGTTATTCACAGTCCATTTAGCCGTAATTACTCACCCACGGGCCCAGAACGGTGACTGAAGCGGGGTCTTCTCTAATGGCTGACCCGCCTCCTCAGATCACATCGCACTCCACAGCCACGCTGGCAACAAGTGGCGTTGCCGAATCCTGCCCAGCCTCCCTGCTGCGAGGCTTCTTCTTCACGTGCCAGTTCACGCCGGAAAAGAACTAGATCGGTGTTCGTACAAAATGAACTAGTTCACGCTCACAGTTCCTTTTTTTCTGCAAAAACGTCAATGGATAAAAAGTAGGCCATTATTTTTTGAGCCTCAGCAGATGGCACACTGTGCATCGGTACACGATCTGTACCGGCTGCTTACAGATCGTGGCTGGAAAATCGATTCATGATCCGCCTAACGGCCGATCAGTTTCATTCTTACATTCCGCTATATGGAGGTATTCAAGGAACGTGCTCATACGCAGCTCTGCATTTCTAAATAAATGTGAATAAAGGAGCCTGTTTACACTGTGGATTTTACAAAAATGTACTCCTTTTTCATTCCAACCTTCTGAGTTTTCAAGCCTGCCACCTACATTGCTTGGGAACTCCAGCCATGCCGTAGCGCAGAGTGGTTTCTGTTTGTCCTAAATGTAGAGGTCCTCGTTACAAAAGCCTGCCAGTGTGTGGAGATGTATGGTTTTCTGTGCATTCCTGTACCTCTGTGTGCATGGAGCATCTTACATAGACATTTCTGGGCTGGGCAGCAGACGCACTACTGATGCATATCAGCTTCCTCCCTTTCGCGTTTTGGGCTCTGGTTTTATCTGACCTCATTGGTATTCATGACCTGAGTTTTTGTCTGCGGTGTTTACCTGTGTGCATTGATAACCTCGAGCAGTGGTTTCAGCAGTGGTGAGAGATAGAAGGTGTGCAGAGGAGGACCTGTCTGAGATCTGCTCTACAAATGATGAACCGGTCGAAGGGGGTTTAAAAAGGGAATTTAAAAGACACAGGAGCCACTGAAAAGTGCCTTATGAACGTTTCCACACGATTCCTCATTATTCTGGAATACCATTCCCCACTAGTTTATACGAGTAAATATTGAGGCCCGTAGTCGCCTGGGGGCGTACATGCCTTAGGACAGGTTTCAGGACGCCACAGTGAGTATTAAATGGTTACTGGAAGTGAATGAGAGAGGGAGTGCTTTATGGTTTATTAGTTGAACGTGTTTAATTTGAGGGTATGAAGCAGTACCCCGTGATGTACATAGCAGTGTCTGATTTCAGGCGTAATCCAGCGAGCGCTGGTCCGAGGGGAACAAAGCGAACTATGAACTACTGTACTCGCCCTGTTTTTCCGTTTGGGGGGAAGTGCAGCAGTCTATTATACATAATTGTAGGAAGAAGAATTATGTATAATAAACAATGGATACAGTATTTCAAAATAAAATATTTCAAATCTCAATTGTGCTGAAATGTCTTCTCACATCCCTGTTTGTAGATGTTGTATTTACTATTCATTTCTAGTCAGATGTTCCATTAGGTTTTGCCCAGACATAAACATATTGTTCCCACCACACTCTCTCTTCTGTCTCGCAGTCATTATGGGGTTCTTTCTCACCTGCCTGCCAATGATCACTCCACCCACTCCAAGCTCCACCATCTTCACTCCCACTCCTCCCACTCCATCCGTGTTCTCACTACATATCATCTGCATGTCATCTGCAGACATCATAGTCCACGGGATCTCCTGTCAGATCTCGTCTGCCAGCCTGTCCTTCACCATAGCAAGCTAGAAAGAGCTGTGTGTGGCATCTTATATTTCTGTAATGTGGTGTGTTGCATGCTATATGACAACAGGACACTTTAAGTAAAATAAAATAACATGCCGAGCCAGTCACCATAATTACCATGTTTTGCAAGGACTCGTCACTGGCTGAGCACATTTCTCTCCTCATGCCCCTTCCGTCAACAGATCTTTTATTTCTTTTCAACGCAGTGAGCTCTTCTGTGTCTGTAGAATGCACTTTCCCCCTGATATGTCCTCCTTCAACCTCACATTCTGGAAATGCTTTTTTATTATTATTAAATGATTATAATTATTAATTCAGGACTGTTAATTGCACGCCTGAAAAGAAAACACTCCAGATGTTACTTACCCTTCAGCAAAGTGCTGTACGGTGCAGTAGTATTTTCATTTTTGGCTTCCTCATGTTTTTCTGTTGTGATAAAGAGAAGTGTAGCTGCTTGAAGAATGGAGGCTCTTGTGTGAATCAATTATGTTGATTGATGCCTCCTCAGTAGATTATAAACCCTGCTGTTGTCTTTAACGATGCCTGCAACTGATGTGTTGGTGCATTTGATGGTGTAAAAAGTCCTGAATGAGTGCAGATGTCTTACATTCTCAAAAGTCCCTCATCTGTGTCTGTGTCTGAATACATATAAAGTATAAATCCCTCAGCTCTTCTGAAACTGGTTTCATTGGTGAAACCATTTGGTGTCCATGGTCCTGGCCTTTGGAGCATCCTGCCAGAGGAACTACAGTTTTTAATTAGTAATTTATTAAGGAATGTGCTATTTATAGCATTTACATCTGGTCATGTTAAATATGTGAAGTTCACATTTTAAGTCTATTTTACTGTAGAATATCAAATGTTTCATTGTTCCTGTAGTCCTTGCAGGAGCCAGGTTCCATTTAAATCGGGCAGTGGTGGCCTAGCGGTTAAGTGGGGCAGTGGTGACCTAGTGGCCCTGTAATCAGAAGGTTGCTGGTTCAAATCCTGAACCACCAAGGTGCCACTGAGCAAAGCACCGTCCCCACACACTGCTCCCCGGGCACCTGTCATGGCCGCCCACTGTTCATATCAAGGTGACTTTATCACATCTTGGTGTTTGGTGATGACAGGAGTGAAACAACATTTGTTCCAAACAGCCATGAATTGATACAGTAGAATAATTAAAATGTTGGAAAAAAGAACATTGGGTTACCATTGTGTCACATGTTACTGTCAAAATAAGACAACTAATAAAAGCCTGAAGCAGTTTGAGGCTGTGCTCAATATCAGTGTATCTCTACTCATATTTCATTTTAAGAAAATGTACCCACTGCTCGGGCTGGGCAGTATGTCGTGAAAATGAAATGAAATGATGTATTTGATGTAGGGTGGTAGTAGCCTAGTGGGTAACACACTCGCCTGTGAACCAGAAGACCCGTGTTCAAATCCCACTTACTACCATCGTGTCCCTGAGCAAGACACTTAACCCTAAGTTGCTCCAGGGGGGGACTGTCCCTGTAACTACTGACTGTAAGTCGCTTTGGATAAGGCCATCTGAAAAATGCTGTAAATGTAAATGTAAATGTATTTTACATTAAAAACGGCAAGGACCACAGCATACTTACAAAGTGTTATGTATAAAGAAATGCCTTGGACCTTGGTGATATGGCCCAACCATGTACATTCTTAAGTAAAGGATTTATTGCATTGGCACAAAGCTATAGTTAATAGTAAGGGTGTGTATGGGCAAGGATCTCACAATACGATATGTATTACAATACACGTGACGATAAGATTATATAACGATATATTGTGATACTTTACATATTGAAATATTCTGCAGATCTCTGAAAATGTAAAAACAGAGCTGAAATACAAGATGCTCTGATCGGTCTGTCATGTTCTGTGATTTCATTCTGCCTGAAATGTCATGCACCTGGCTGTACAGCACCATCTACAGGAGTGGAGTTGTAAAAAATCAATATTTGATGGCCCTGTATTGAGACAATATCACCACGTAAAATATTGTTAATAGTAATAGTTGTTAATAGTAATAGTGCCATGATTAATAGTAAGAATGAAGTGGCAGATATTGTGATTCTGTGCCTGTGTTTGGTAGATATTACATCCAGTCCCTCTGCAGGTGCTGGGTTCTGCAGTTGTCGCAGATATTCATTATAATCTGTCCCCCAGCACAGCGGCCACCAGCCTCATCTGCTCCTCTCTGTTCTTCGTCCTCCTCTTCTTCTGATGAAAGAAGTATCACTCCCCACCCCTGTTTCTTTCTTCTCCTCCCTTTTTCTGTCACAGGAAGATCCTGCTGACCAACCTTCTTTGAGCTTTTATATATTTAACCACCGATAAAAAACAGTAAATATAAAACCACGGTTCATCTAAGCTGTAAGTAAATTTGCTTAAACAATAAAAACCCTGGATGTCAAATATTGATTTATCTGAAGCAGAATTTCCTTCTTTTTTATTAAAACAATGACATGATGTGTGTTGAGAAAGAGACTTTATTGTTCTCTGAGCAGCAAAGAAATTATTATTTTTCGTCTTTTAATCATTTTTATTTGTGTCTTTTACACGTTTAGATAAGACCTTCCTGAACAATTTCATAGTTGCTGTTGGGAAGATGAAAATGAATACTGGGTGGGCAGTATTTAGGGGTGGGGTCTCACACCCGAGATTTTATTTTTTGCAACCCATGAATGCATTGAATGGGAGTGCTAACTGTGCCATTCCAGCCACTTATTGGAATGCTGTGTGCCAGATACTCAATTTTAATGGACATGTTTATTGACAGATTTTTCATGTTATTTGAAAAATGCACATTTTGCTTTGATTATATAGCCTTGTTTTTTTAATAAATCCACATCATAGGATTCAACCATGCAGATGATCAAATCTGCCAGTAAATCATTAGTATGATGGAGATTTCTCCCACTGTTGTGTTGTGCGGATGTTTGATGTGGTAATCAGTTTGTCCCCATCCCCCCATCCAAGGAAGACGAGACTCTTTCTGCTGCCCTAGTCACAATGCAGCAATCCATTCAGCCATTCAAATAAAAATGAAGATCTTTTCATCAGTACAAGGACCGAGGACAAGGCTTATTTCAAGAACTGTTTCAATGTATGTGTTTAACTCGGAACAAGCACATGCAGATGATGCTGGGAATGATGGTGGAGCCATTGCTGCCCTGTCACTTAAACTCCCTTTAATAAACATCTAATTGTACAGAAGAATTTATGAGCTCTTCTGACTGGTAGTTTGTGTCTGTCATTATTGGTCTAATGTAGGTGAAATGTCTTCGCAATTGGGGAGTACTTCTGATTGCTCTGAATGGTTCTGAATGTCTGTCCATCGCACCAGATTTGGGGAAATGGTTTGGATTTTTGTCACAGTTTTAATCCATTGTCATAATTCATATTTGCATTAAGAACTTGACGAACTTTATTTTACTCCAATGAATTGTCTTCTCTGTACATGTTGTACAGATTGTTCTCAAATTTCAATCAATTTGTGTTAAATTCCCAAATATTCCTTGGAAGGTTGCTCCAAAGATTTGGTGCTCTGTAAGCAAATGCACTGTTTCCAGCTGTGACTTTGCGTACACGAGGAACAGCAAGTAGACCTCCTCCCAAAAAACGAAGGCACAGTAGGTTACTGCGATATACTGGAGCATCACCATGCAAGGAACTACTTAACTGGAAACCAGTGCAGAGAAGACATTACACGAGTAACGTGCTCATACCATCTTGTGCATGTAAGAACCCTGAGTGCAGAGCTTTGAACAAGTTATTCAGATTATTCAGGGAAACAGCTGGGCAACCAGAAAACAGACATTTTCCGTAGTCCGGTCTGGAGGTTATAAATGCACGTACAAACCTCTCTGCATCAGACATGGAGAGAAACTTCTTAACCCTAGCAATATTTCTCAGGTGGAAGTATGGCATCCTGGAAATATTTTGAATAACACATGAGCATCAGACGTCACACCCAAAGGTCTCACCAACAGTTTATTAGTTATTACAGTTTTATTAGAGTAAAATTTTGCCCCTTTTTTTGAACCCTGTGCCATCTGACAGATTGCTTACTGTTTAAGCTGGGCTGCTCTTTTTGGATAAATGTTTGGCCAGTTGATACTGTTGAACAAGTCTATCTCCTCCATGAGCAAATATGACACACTGAAAGCCAAAAAAGAAAAATGTCTGTGGAGCTGTAAAGATGGGCTGATGGTGATTCATCTTCTCCGAGACGAAACTGAGTGGAAAGGCCATTTACGCTCTCATGCTAATTATGACTGTCACCATCTGGAGAATATATGGCACAATTATTTCCCTTGTTACCCATATTGCACCAGCTTATATTAAATGCAAACCCAACAAAATCAGACTGCAGCTCCAGACCACGTCCTTCACAACTGCCTGTAATGGTCATGTTCATTTGGGGACGTGCAAAGTGAAGGCAGTTTGTTCAAGTTCAGTCCAGCAGGTCAACCTTTAAAATGTTTCGTAGATTTCTATTCCCATCGCAGTTCATAAAGGAAGCAATTTTCTGTCATTGTGTTGGGGAGGGGGGTGCTTCACAGTGTCACGTTACCGTCTGTGCCGCTAAACTGGTTCCATAGCGATGAGTGTCAACGAGTTGACTCACTGACCATCACTACAGTGCCGTCTCTCCCCCGTCTGGCCAGCTGTGTCATGTGGTGGTGACATGTGAGAGGCACATTCCTGCGGATTCAGGTTTCCCTTCTTCAGAAGTTCCTTTACACGCCTGTCAGCCAACCCGCTGCTTCTTTTACCTCTTTTTATGTCACAAAATGTGCTTGACAGATCCCCCATGCTTAGCGTGATCTATGGCATCCTGCAAAGTGTGATAGGGTGGGGGACCGTCGCTCAGGTTTGGCTGTCCGCATGATTGGAAGACTATCTCATGTTAGAGCAATGCTGCACTTTCATTCATTTCTCGCTTTCAGCAAGAAGATGGAATGAGAAGCTAATTATGAGCAGGAATCATTACACGCTGCATGTGATTGTGGTGTAGGACGCAGCCAGAATATTGTATATGCCACAAATTCCGATTTTCTGACAAAATTGACATTTTTTAGTAAACCATTCTTGGATTCTAATCATGAGAATTTAACATTTACAGCATTTATCAGACGCCCTTATCCAGAGCGACTTACACTCAGTAGTTACAGGGACAGTCCCCCCTGGAGCAACTTAGGGTTAAGTGTCTTGCTCAGGGACACAATGGTAGTCAGTGGAATTTGAACCTGGGTCTTCTGATTCATAGGCGAGTGTGTTACCCACTAGGCTACTACCAACGTAACAAGTACACCCCAATACTGAGTACCAATAATCACAACAGTTGTTACTACTACTGTAGTAACACTATTATAACCACTATTAATCTGTGCTTGAAGGACACCTCACCTTACACTAGTGGACAAGCCCCACACTTGGTGCATAGCGCTGCACATCGTACCAGTCTGAAAATAGGCAATAATGGCCATCAGATCCACTGCCTCTCTGTCTCCAAACCTCGGTTTTCGGTAAATTGGCCTACTTTAATTACAGGACTGGTTTTCCTGCATGGGGAACTCAACCCTGTTATTTCGTGTCCATTTGATGCCCAGACTTTCACCAGTCCATTCATTATTATTTTGCTGCCTTTCCAGAAGGGGAGGGAGAGATACCATTTCACCACTCTGACCTGTTCCTCTGCTTTCGTTTATTTCAGCTCAAGGAAAACCTGCCAACTTCTTGTTCTGGTCTTGGCCATTCATTCTTTAGCGTTTCAGCTAAAGTAAAAACTACTTTAAAAAACTACTCCTTGTCTGTCAATACAGATGACTTGGGGTAACTGGGCACAATATATATATAAATATGCGCTATTTTATATTCTATTATTCATTGATGACTTGGTCACATCCCTCTTCCTGCATTGATAGTCAGCCTTGATACCGTCCCAAAGGGGTCCACAAGACAGTCTGCCCTGCTGAGGATGCTGAAGTGTACTTGTTTCATATTTGGAGAAGGGTGATGGCTGACTTCATAACTCCTCCTTCTCTTTCTCTCTCCGCAGCCACAATGAGCGCAAGGTGACTTGCAAGCATCCAGTCATAGGCACACCTTCTCAAGACAACTGCATCTTTGTGGTCAACGAACAGTAAGTTCCTCCCTACTGCATTGCTGATGAATTATGGGGAGGGAATGTTGCTGTGTGGCATTTTTTCCACGGAACTCCACTTCCTGCAGAGAGTGAGTCACCACCAAAACAGCTGACATGGTGACACACTGCTGTCAGTACATCCTCTCGTATGCAGGCTCGGAAAGGATAAAATACTAATTAGCCTATTTATTGAGACATGTATAGGAGTTTGGACAAAAACACAGCCGGAATGTGAAATATTTTCATCAATTAAAAACTGTACTGATTCCATTATGTATGAAATACTCCAAACGATCACAGATGGCTTACTGGGAGTTTACTCTGCTCCTGCTAGCCCTGTATCCTTCACAGCAGCAGTGTTGACTGGTGTGAACAGTGGTTCGCTCTATAAAATCACAGTCACAGATCGTCCAAAGTACAGCACCAGCTCCATCCTTTCATGAAGCATCTGCCCAAGCTTTTGTGCTTTGCTCAGTACTTGCTAGTGAAGAGTGTGTATGTGTGTGTTTGTGAGCGTGTCACTGTTTCTCTAACCTTATATATTTTAAAACCAAAATATTTTTGTGTTATATTTTGTGCCATAATTTGAGAAGTTATACATAGATTAATCTGGATAGTATAATTAAGGCCTATAGTTTTATTTATGTTGCTCCCAAAGCTACTATTCCACAATTCACTAAACATCGGGGCACCCCTTATGTAGAATAGATCAGCTAGTTGGTCAGGAAATTATATTATTTCCCTTTTCATGAATATGTAATGGAAGATGCAGCTGCACACTGGTGAACTGACAATAGTCTGCAGCGCTTCGTCTCTGCTGATGAAAATCATGATGTGGGGTGGTTTACGCTAAACTAGAATTTTTATACCCTTTTATTGTTTCTGTTTTGTTTGTTTGGTTTTTAGCGTGAACTGTGGGAAAATCATTCGCTCTGTCTTGAACAGGTAATATTCTTGTAGGTGGGATGTGACTTGTGTGACACGTCACTGTGTTTGTCTGTTTTTGTTGGTCTAAGTCCTTCCGTACACTAACTGTTTGAATCTCTAGAATCTACTTACTAACCACAAATAACCACACTCTTTTCACTGTTCTGTCTCATCCATATTGCGTCAACATCCATCACACGCATTCCAAATTTGAAGGAAGAAAGGGCACAAGCAGCGTGACTCACATGTGTCAGAACATTCATTAGGTTACAATTAGTGTGACCAACTCACACAAATGCCACATTTCACAGTAAGAGGGTTTCTTTTTTTGGGTTGGTGGCAAATTTGGACAGGGAATAAAAATACTTCACACATCCAGCACAGAAGCTTTGAGGTAGTGAGGCATTAACACTGGTTTTCTTTTTTTTTTACAATGTGTTTTTTTTGTCCCTTTTCATTGAACCAACCCAAAGGCTAGACAGGTAAGATATATTATCATGTTGTCTTGCTGTACAAAAAAGACACATCCTGTATTGTTCTGTACTATCCATCCATGAGTCCAAAATCCCTTGTTTGCTGTATGCTTAATATCAGTTCATTTTCACTACTATACACTTTATTTAATGGTAGCCATAGTCATTGAGGAATGGCCTGTCAGTCCTGATTAGGGATTAGTGCTGAAGCCCGGCAATCACTCACACAAAACTTGGACACATGCGCAGTGTGAAGCCCATTTTATTATCATTATGTCCCTGACTGTCCGCCTCTTTTAAACAGTTCACCACCTATTGGAGGTTAGGGGTAAACCACCACTGAGAAAAGACATGAGAAAATCACTAACATACAATTCCATACCATTACACACTATGTGGTTCTACAACATACTACATTTTACATTTACAGCATTTATCAGACGCCATTATCCAGAGCGACTTACATTCAGTAGTTACAGGGACAGTCCCCCCCATGAGCAACTTAGGGTTAAGTGTCCTGCTCAGGGATACAATGGTAGTAAGTAGGGATTGAACCTGGGTCTTCTGGTTCATAGGCGAATGTGTTACCCACTAGGCTACAACCAACATCATACCATACATCATAACATATCAAACCGGAGGTCTCCTGCACACCTTAGTTCAGGAGGATCACCCACTCTAACATACTACAACATACACTATAATTCATTACTACAGCACATTATGGCACATAGCATAATATTGGATTCGCCATGAAGTCTTGCAGTACATCCAGTAAGGAGGGTAAAGGAGGGTCCTCCAGCTAATCAGTCTAGTTACCATTTGTACAATCCAGCAATAAGCACCAATCCAGCAATAAGTGCCTTTGCCTGAAACCAACCAATGTCTGGATCAGGGGGTCCATGGCAAGGTTGAAAAGCAGTGGGGAGAGTGGGTCTCCCATCTTTATTTCAACCTTCATGGTGATAGGGGCAGTCTTATTGCCATCACTACCAACCCTCATCACACAGGCCACATAAGAGTTTCAAATTATCTCAATAACATGACAATCCAGCTGTTTCTGTTCCAGAGCACACAGGATATATTCAATGTAGATGGCCTCAAAAGGCTTCGCAAAGTCTACGAAAATCACTGCCAGTGGTTCTTTACTGTCCCTCGCGAGACTCATGATCCTGCCCAAAATCAGCTCAGAAATCCACTCGGTCTTGGGTTCAACGGACATGCCGTCCCCAACCTAGTAGTGATAATCCTAGAAAACAGTCATAACACCAAAGATCTGATGGTCACTGGTTGCCACCCATTTACTGATCGGAGTGCTCCCTCATCGGCCGTCTTTGGTAACAACCTCGTCCGACACACCTTGAAGAACTTTGGAATGCACCCCTGGATCAGCCATGCTGTGAACAGCCGCACGAGTTGTCAGCCCTCAGGATCCCAGTGGATCCATTTTTCTTACTTATGAGGTTTTCCTTTACCTCCACTAGATGGATCTGTATGTAGAACTCAGTGTTGTTGCCAGGGGTCCTCGCAGCCCATGGAACCCTTCTTCAACCTCTCCAATGTGAAGCTGACATTCCATGCTGCACCTACCATCCAGTAGTGGCGCCAGTGTCACCTTGTCCGTATTATATAGGTACTGGTGCCTTTGGTAGTTAGCCTTCTTTTAGGAAAGCCTCCTCCCCCAGCCTTTCTTGGGCTTGCCCCTGGTCCCAACACCTCCCATGACATCCTTGACGATTCCCGTCCAGCAAGGGATTCAATTGACTCAGACCACAGACTAGTTTTCTCATCTCCAAGTCCCTTGTGTCTAGCCAACCTTTCCTTGTATTGCAATTGTTTGTGTGTGAGCTTCATGTCTGTGCTGCCTCTTCATGTCTGACGGAGCCTCTGACTTACTGAAAGGTTCAGGGTTCAGTTCAGATGACGCTTCAAAGACCAGACCTGTGTAGTTTTGAGAAATACGTTTGTAAAAATAAACTTACTTATAAATCATAATGTTTTAAGTGTCCTGTCCTCTGGTATGCTATTTAACTGGTCTACTCAGCAAATTGGACTTCCTGAGTGATCTGTTCGCTGAACATATACCCCACAGTACATTCGGTGTGGAATTCACACTGAACATGCAGTATTTCCTCACAAATTGTCACAATGACATTTTATCAATCTGCAGGTTTTATATACGTACCTACAGTATGTGAGTCATTGTTATTGCAATTTAGCAGATTCAAAAAATTTGATTTCCCCAAGACACACTTGAACACAACACACCCCTATCTCACCTGCTACTGTTGAGTCTCTTCTACTCTTTTCTTATTACTTCCCATCTAATGTTACTACCAGTCTAAGTGTTATTATCTGGAATCTAAATCTGTTAAAACAATCATCGCCCTCAGGGCAAAAGTATTGAGGAGAGTCTCCCTCTGGTCTTCTTCCCCTTATCCCCCTTGATCCCACGTCCCTACGTCACTCAGTCCTTTACATCCCACATCATGTAGTATTCTGCCCAGTTTCCCAGTAACACCACAGAAAATGCATTTACTGTACTTTGTGAATAGGAATATGTAAAATAGTCATGCGTGTTTCTGTTTACCAATGTTGGTCAAGCTCTAGTTGGGACCCACAAGACCCCTACATAGAACTTCTTACACAGGGACTGACCCTACTGACCCCACAATGATCCTTTGTAGGTTCATCTGTAAAGTTAAAAAGGACTAAGTCTTAATATAAGTCTCTGGGCAGTTCAAACTCCACGGCTACCCTGCGTCGCTCACAAATTGTATTTTTTTTTTTTTTTTTTCAGTTTGATGGCAACCAACCAGTGGGCCAGTAAAGCTGCCGCAGCATAGTGTTGACTTTCCAAGTTAACTGATGAGACACGCTGGCTGGTTGAATTGTAAAAGCAGGTCAAAGGCGATGGGACACTTTGAAGTGAGGAATAATCTCCAACACATAAAAAGGCTGTGACATGCCTCTTACTCTCATTTCAGTCCGTTCCCAGAGTCCCTGGACCTCTGCCCTCTATTTCACCCCGAGGCATGCAGCAGTTGTTAGAAGAGGAAAAGTTTGTGCTTTCAAAAATTATAAATAAAAAGAATTATATATATATATATATTGTCATTGCCAGACTGTAACTGGTTTGCAGCACTATGTTTTTGTAGGATTGCTAATTTCATAAAGAATTTTATAATATTGCAGTTATACTATATCAGTCAGTTTTGACCTGTCATTTTGATTGATATGACTGGACTCCTGGGAGTCACAATATCAGCCAGTAATGCCGCTCTTACATGTCTCTTTAAATATCATTCTCTGTAATACATCTTCACACCACATGACAAACTGCATGCTTGCTTATCTGAAGCTACACAGATCCCGTGGAGTCTCGGTGGGTGGGTGGAGCAATGACTGAGCTCAGTGCCATTAGGACATTTATTATAATTAAAAAATTTATTCATGTAAACTATTTGAATATTTTGAATAGTTAATAGTGTGAATTTGACCATATTGTTTTATGTCCAGTTACATGGCATGCTACTGGTTTAATAATATATTTATGCCATCCACAGATATTGTAATTATACAAGACAACATCATGACATTTAGATTGATTGTTCATAATCCCAGTCCTATAGAATCTATATACTATGCTATATATACAATGAATCCAGTCAACCAATCTGTCGGACAAACCTGCACATCCTGCACATAAATCCCTGACACTGTGTGTTAAAAGACTTTCCCTTCCTCTCTTGTGAGTATTTTTCTCCGATCCCCTTCCCACATCATCTGACTGTGTTTGTAATACATTTTGTCTTGCACGTGAACGCCATAAGAGACATAACTTGTCTTACTGCACCATATGTCATATCGGTGAGTTCTGTCTTATGATATGTCCCATCAAAGCAGATTCTTTATATAGACATTATTTAACATGATCTAATTAACATCTAACATGGATGGACGGATGAGTGTAGTGGAAGGAACAATGGCGGCCAGGATCACTCATTTAATGACTTGGTCAAAACCTACAACCCGAATTCTAGAAAAGTCATTCTTTACATTTGAATAAAATAAAAACTAAAAGACTTTTAGATCAGAAATTTTATTCACAACAGAACATAAATAACATAACAAATTTGGAAATTGCACAATAAATGAATTTCTAATTTAATGCCTGCTACAGGTCCCCAAAAAGTTGACCCGGCATCACTAAAGATCTATTATGCAAAAAGGAAGCCATATTTGAACATGGTCCAGAAGTGCTGTCATGCCCTCTGGGCCAAGGCCTATTTGAAATGGACTGTTTCAAAGTGGGACAGTCTATGGTCAGATGAGTCCAAAAGTGACATTCTTTTTGGTAATCATGGACGCTGTGTCCTCCGAGCTGAAGAGCAGGGAGACCTTACAGCATGTTATCAATGGGCAACCTGCATGTCTCAGAAGGAACAACATATGCTCCCCTCCAGACATTGTCTACTTCAGCAGGACAATGCAAATCCACATACTGCAGTTATTACAGCAGCATAGATTCAGCTGAGAGGAGAATATATAAAATCACACAAATTTACTGTAGATCTTCTGGATCTTCTGGTTGTGTGGAACGCTCTAGTCCGGTGATATCAGTGCTACATTGAGATGGGTCCACCATCTGTTCAGCAGTGGACTTTTAGACCTTTGATGAAAGGGCTAGTGGGTGACTGGCAACCTGAGTATAGACGCAGATGGTCGACAGAAGGTACCTTAACACCTGTAACTATACAACTAGGCCTCTGAATGCATCTCAAATCAAATATTTCCTGCAAGATGGCTGTGAATAGCAGCGTTAGTCAAGTGGAAGCGCAACCAGGTTCAGTTTGTCAGGGATTCAGTCCTGAGGGGGAAAATGGAGGCTCTCATTATATTGCAATGTTAAAAAAAAAACTGCAGTCAGCTGGACATATTAGGCAAATTAGTGCCAGCGAAGTTGGTTACCGCTCCTGGACACGGCACACACTCCTGCCCTTGACCTCTGTCTGAATCCATCATCCTCTCTGTGCCTCTCTTTCATCTGCACAGACCTGCTCAGCACAAAGCAGCGGTGGCCAGTGAGAAGGAGCGGCCGCTGAGCACCATGAGCGAAACCTCCAACTATACTGGTGGCTCTGGTGACTACGCCACATACCCCAGCAGCCCTGCAGGTGTACAGAGAGTAAGCAGTAACACACACAAGCACACACACACACATATATATAGACACAAACTCACACATGTGACACACTCATTTAATTACACTCAAGCATGCATACTTTTTTCCTTACATTAAGTATCAGGATAGTTTTATACATTCATAACTATGGATGTTCTCAGATTGATACAAAAATCATATTAAAGCCTTACATGCATTTTTAGTTGATTTGTTTTTAATGAAATATATATTTGATGTTCCAGCCCTCAAGACCCTCTAAAAAAGTTCACAATTTTGGAAAGCGGTCCAACTCCATAAAGAGAAACCCTAATGCTGCAGTCGTCAAAAGTGACTGGCTGTACAAACAGGTGAGCATTCCACTGGTGCTTTTAAACATAATATATACCAAATCCAGTGAAGGTGTATATTATAAATAAAGGTAATAATTTCAGTGCATTGGTTACACACAGCATGTAATTCAATTTCAAACTTAACGCATGCTTTTTCAGTGCTGTTTCATGTATTATGCATAACATTCCCATTCATCCTGTTTGGATCAAATCTATGGCCTTTGTATTGTATGGGCTTTGAATGCCACCATACCTTTGTGTCTGTTGTTGTCTGTGACAGGCCTGTAATGCTGCAAAGAGCAGCTTTCCCCCATGGCCATTCCAATTCCTGGGGTAGACTTTATTTTTTCTTCAAAAACAAATCCTTAGCTGAACTCGAAGCCTCGGTTGGTGGGGAAATCTGCCATATCTTCAGCATTTGTCATCTCTGCTAAACTGACGACTCCGTTGGGAATGATATAATTTTTTGGGGCGGATGGGGGTGGTAAGAGAGACATTTCTTGGTTCAGACCCCACCGTGAGATGATCCTCTTTGTTACGCTCCAGCCACTGGCTCTGAGAAGTTTGACATCATGCTGCTTTATTCCAAAAGACGGATTTCTCGGGGACTGAACACCCAATCCGAGCCCCAAAAAACTCTTTCATTAAAAATAATGACAATCTTTCATGTTTATAAAGCTTAAATTAATAAATAAATGTCACAGGTGTCTGATTTTTTTTACATATCCTTTATTCACCCTTTCATGACAAATTTTCCACACCAGTTCGATAGAAACCCATGTTTATGAAAAGTAAAAAAGTGAAATAGTTATATCCCTGTGGGTCAAGTATAAGCTTGTAAGTTTACATCAATGCTTCATTGAGAGTATATGTGGTTTATGTGTGACCTCTCACAGTGTAGCCCTGAATGCCATTGGTTAAATAAAAGTTCACCCATCTTACGCTGACTGCCACCATTGGAGAAAGACCAGTCTCCCATGATGTTCATTCGCTGTGGGGCTATGAGAGACTAGCATTGCCTCCAGATTTGCATTACGTCACCGCTCTCCTTCTCATTTTCCATGTTGTAAAAAATGATGCTCTCAGGCCTTGGTTTATTCAGGATGTTTCTCTCTCCTGACCACATGCAGGACAGTACAGGCATGAAGCTGTGGAAGAAGAGGTGGTTCGTTCTCTGTGACATGTGCCTGTTTTACTACAGAGGTGAGTAGTCTGCTTTGCTAGCTTGCCCACTTTCTCCAAAAAGCCGAAAGATGATTTATGCTTAGACTTGTATCACCTGCATGCCTACTGGACACAGAAAAGCTAAAGCAGTGTTACATCTACATATGGTAATTCCCCATATGGAAGCCATCTGTGTAAATTAGGCGTGACTGTTAATTAACAGTAGCATTATGAGTGACATTGCACCAATGAATGACAAACATGCGGATAGCTTAGGTTCCAGAATCAGCATGGCATCCAACAAAATGAATTGGTCCTGTTCAGACCATCAACAAGACAGACATCCAAACAAATCTTTTAGCAAAACTCCCTTCGGTGACTTTGGATTTAGAGGGGCATTCATAGCACTGTAAATATCAAACATCATACTGGCAGACAGAACATGTTTCGCAGGTTCAAAACACTGATCATTCTGAACATCAATTCTGATGCACTGTGAGAACTTTCCGGATGCACTGTATTGGCGATTCTACCTACTTCCTCATGCTCTCAGGCTGCAGGCTGTAACAGTTTAGGCTACTGACAATCAGCATTGAAACTAGGGCTGCAACTAACGATTATTTTAATAATCGATTGATCTGTCGATTATTTTTTTGATTAATTGTAGAATCGGATAAATAAAAAAAAAAACAAAACAAGAAAAGCATTCTATTCCAACCCTTTATTCAAAAACAGAACCAAAATCTTTAGAAAGTGCACAAACATGTTGCTCCTTGAGCTGTTATAATTAAAATAAAATAAAAATGGACTAACACAAAAAACATACACATGTATACTTTACATCTGCCAAATAACGCTCAAATAACGTTTTTTTTTAATAATCAAACGTCTCCGCGTTGCGTGACGTAACGAATCGATTAGGACATTCGTTGCCAACTCTTTTAGTAATTGATTTTTATCGATTCAATCGATTCGTTGTTGCAGCCCTAATTGAAACCTATACTAATATACTATATACACCTATACTAAATATCTTTGTAACATTCTCTAACAGCAGTGAAGTTGTCATTGTGTCAAACAAATTGTGAATTTGTTATAACAAGTGTCAGTGGTGGCCTAGTGGTTAAGGAAGTCGCCCCATAATCAGAAGGTTTTCTGATCGAATCCCAATCCGCTGAGGTGCCACTGAGCAAAGCACCTTTCATGGCTGCCCACTGCTCACCAAGGTTGATGGGTTAAAAGCATTTCATTGTGTGCCCGTGAGCCATGCTGCAATGTATCACAATGACAATCACTTCAGGTTTTAACTTATTATGGGCTTCAAATGATGCTCGGAGTGTCATTGTTTGGGTCAAGATTGTACAGGCTATAAAAAGTTCTTTCTGTTCTTTCTGTACCCTGAACAAGGACAAACTGGACAACATCATGTAAGTTGCTTGCAAGTGGCTGTGCATTGTGCAGTGGACTGGTTCAAGTGTATGTTGGACACACAAGACAAAACAGACGTGCAGAATTAGCAGAAATGTGCAAAATGAGCAGAATGTTAGGAGGTGCTTAAGGCTGGAACTCTATTGTTGTTGACTTTAACAGACATTTGGTGATGGCAGTGAGTTGAGGGCTCCGACTGCTTGTAGGAAATGTTGTTGTGGGTCACTTGCAATTTCATTACAAGCAGCAGAATAACGGAAAGGATCCCCAGATAGCTTTTGATTGGTTGTTATGTTGCATTTTGCACAGATACAATACTGCTATTCTCTGATTGACTATGGTGTAGGCCTTTTCTTTTTTTATTGATTGGCTGGTAATTGACCGGCTCTAGGACCCAGCACTTGTCATAGTGAGGCGCTACTGTTCGCTGTCTCAGAAATATGCCTCGTGTGAACGACTGCTCAATTTCCTTTCAGTTCAGGCGGATTTCTTTCTTCTACGTTTCGTTTTTTACTTAGACCTGTTTTTTTCCCCAGTGTAGCAAAGTAACTTAAAAAGCAACTTAAAAAAACGACAAATTACAAACTACTTAATTACAGTAACGTGAGAGAATTTGTCACTTTCCACCTCTGCTCACCACACACACTTTTATCAGCATTAATCCAAGCATCTCTTTTTGTCATCTTTTTCGCTTTTCATGATGCTTTCTTTGCAGCAAAATTTTTAGTGGAGTGATTTTTGACCTGCAATTTTGGATTTTGCTGGGAAATATTCCTGAATTGTAATAAGAGAAGAGACACATTTTGCAATTCATTTATTTCTTTATTTTTTCTTTCTGTCCTTCTGCTCCACAGATGAGAAGGAAGAAGGAATCCTGGGCAGTATCCTCCTGCCCAGCTTCCATATATCTCTGCTGTCTGTGGATGACCATATTAACAGAAAGTATGCCTTCAAGGTCAGACACTTTTCTGCTTTTCTCCCTCCCTGCAGTACTGTGTGTATGCGGCTCTGGCCTTGTTTTACACTAAATGACTTTTTCAGAGTGGAGGGCCTTTGAAGCAAAGTGTAGAATAAAGAATTGACCACAGACTGTTAGCTCATTTCAAGTCAGGGCAAGGAATCTCATGGTTGAGACAAAATAATGTCCTTCTGGACCAAAATGGTGGCACATTACACAAACATCACACTCAGACAAATGAAAGGTAGGGTTAGAAGAGCCTTAAAAGAACTTAACTACTAGAAGACACATCCGTCTCTGGGGGCAGTATTTTCATGTAATGCAAGTCTGTCACATTTAAAGATGCATAGATTATTACAATAATCTTAGTGCATATGAAAAAAGTCGCACAGATTAAATTCAGACTAGTTGTGAATCTGGTGCATCAACTTTATTTAAATAAATACATTTTCTTGTTTTGTAGTATTTTCTTCAAGCACAAGGAGATTTCTAAATGTATTCAAACATTTGAATGGCATTAAATATGAAAAGTGAAAGTGAAGTGATTGAAACACTCATTGAAACACAACAAAATGTGTCCTCAGCAACCCAACCCTTGGTGAGCTGTGTTCCGCCATGAAAGGCGCCTGGGGAGTAGTGTGTGGGGACGGTACCTTGATCAAGAGGCCCTTGCCAGTTCTGGCCTTCTGATTATGGGTCCACTTATGGGTCCACCCCAGCAGTGCAGGGAAAAAGGAAGCATTCGTATGAAAAAGAGGGGACTTTTATTCCGTCACAAAACAGGGCACATGGACACTGACATCAGCTCCCAAGACCCAGTAAAGGACCAAACGTGGACCAGACACAATGATGATTAATTTTTAACAGGGTCACACAACTGGGAAATCAGGAACATGCACAATGAACATGTGAAACGTGGAACTGGAGCACCACGAAATGTCCGGATTTTGGTTTTTGTAGTAGGCTTGATCATAAGATTTCTACAGCAGAGATCACACTGAGATGGAGAAGTAGGACATAAATGTAGTTTTTAAGTTTTTCCAGTAAAAATGGCTGGGTGGGTAATTAGTTCTTAATCAGTCCCTTCTTGTCTGTGGGTTTCTTTCTGACACTCCCTCTGCGCTACATCTTATACCGTAGAGTCGACTCTGTGGTGAGTACTACCAGACCGAGCTGCCATCTCCCCTCTGCTTTACGCATGTGGCCCCTTGGCCCAGTTAGTATCCTGGGGACCAAAGAGTCCTTCACCTCCAAAGTGCAGTTTCCAGCAGCAATCGTGAGCCCAGACCATAACGAGAGGTTACCTCTGCCAAAACCCGCCACGCGTAGACACGCTGGCGTCGGCAGAAGGACACGCGACCACAGAGAACGCGAGCCCTCGCCTTCCATGTCCTCGCAGGGAAAGTGGCTTGGCATGACGCATGCAGTGTGTGGTCATCAGAATAATAGTGGAAATGTTTCTGGAGAGCTTGTGGGTGGCAGGGGGGTAGGAGGAGGTAGTATCTCTTGTGAAATCTGCCCTGGCCATTCCACACACTTTTGTTTCTCAGGAAGAGTGTATTCCTGTTGCACTTCCTGTGCATCTGTGATGGAATTTGATAAGCAGGTATACTCACCTTACCTGTTCTGTGTTTCGTCTTTTAAAACACACGCACCCACCCAAACACTCTGTCTTCTGTGAGCTGGGAAGGACCAACGGAGCCGTCTGTGCTGCGGTTAGGTAAGCCCACCTTCTACATTTGGTCAATTAGACTACCTACCACCGGATCCTATAATGTGATTGCATTACAGTTTCCTCGCTTCAGCAGTTGTGCTGTAATTAACTGAATATTCATTGTTGACTCTGTCAGATAGATAACTTAGCATAATGTTGACTTTAGCTGTTTTTATAATATAAGCCACAGTTCTCTGGACCTGTTCTAACATGCTTTCTATTGGCCCTTTTTCACTGAGTGGTACCAGCTCAGTTTATACCACTTTGATGAGTTAATGGTGGCAAATGAATGTGCCATTTCCAATACCAAGTATTTTTTCATAAATCTGTGCTTTACATGTATACAATAATATAAACCAAGTAACAAAATGTAGTACCATGCATCATATACAGTGTACACTAACCTATAATATATTTTACATTTACATTTACATTTATCAGACGCCCTTATCCAGAGCGACTTACAATCAGTATTACAGGGGCAGTCTCCCTGGAGCAATTTAGGGTTAAGTGTCTTGCTCAGGGACACAATGGTAGTAAGTGGGATTCGAACCCGGGTCTTCTGGTTCATAGGCGAGTGTGTTACCCACTAGGCTACTACCACTCCTAATATATGGTACTATGTAGCAATACAGTTTATTTCACTACAGTATGCTGTATTTACCATTTATAGTGAAGATGTGACCTTTGCTGGCTACCATATAATATAGTGTAACTAAGAGTAATATACAGTAAGCTATATAAAATGTTGCTCTAGATGATTGTCTATTGAAGTGATGTTGTTTCTGATCCTGTGGCTAATAAAACAGTAATAAAACTTTCTTGCAATTCATGATGAAAGAGAAGTGCAAGTAGAATCAAGGTAAATTGCAGTTGGAAGGGTTATTTGGTTTACTATTTTGGTTTACTCATGGTTTACTATTTGACATGGTGGACCCTGTTTGTAGAGTCACCCTGTGTGTAGTATGGATGCTAAATTTCTCTCACTCTTTTCTTCTCTAGGTTTCTGTCCTCCTGACTTTGTTTTATTGCCAACCAGGCAACCCACCCGAACATGCGCACATACTACTTTTGCACGGACACAGCCAAAGACATGGACTCCTGGATGAAGGCGATGAACGACGCAGCTCTGGTCCACAGCGAGCCAGTCAAGAGGTCTGTATCCTGCTGTAGCCAGACCGTCTTTTCTTGCAGTTAGCTAATAATTTTCCTATAGATCATTTAAAGTATAAAAAGTGGAAATTAAAACCATAATTAATTAATTGTCATATGTCACATTGGAGTATTTCACAGATCATTTAATTTGGGCACATTCAGCGCATTATGAATGACTTCTATCTGTCAGTCTGACCCCTTAGTAATGTAAATAAGTGTGCGAGACTTACCTTGATCTAGCCGAAACTACAGACGATTATTTTGGTCTGAAACTGTCCTTTGAACTGTGAAACATGGCACTACCATTCATGGGTAATTTTCCGGCAGAGCTGGTAAGAGACATTGTAGGATTAGCAGACTACACCCAAGCAGAGGATGCTGAACGTCAATTTGTTCAAGTGGTTGGAGTTATTTCACCAGAAAGCACTCATAAATAGTAGTGGCATGTTGGAAAGGACACATGGCTAGATCAGCATTAGTCTTTGATGCATCAGACTGACAGATAGACGTCATTTATGATCCACTTAATGTGCCAAAATTTAATAAGTTGTGAAATATTTCAATATAACACAAGGATAGGAGTTTCATTATCTGTGTTCTTAGTCAGGGTGTCAGGGATAAGAGGTTCATGGGTCACCATGGGTCTTGCCTGGAAATGAATAATTGGGAATTAAGAGCCTGCATGTGTTCCAGGTGATATTTGACCATTTTGACCCAAATATTTTAGCTGACACGATACTTCAGACTATCCTCCCAGCCATAGCATAATGTTACAGGGGCGGCTCTAACAGTTCTCTCTCCATTGTTTCATCTTCCCTTATCTAGTTATAACAGTGGGCAGATCGAGTCTCATGGCAGCCACGCTGCTAAAATTTTTATTTAGAGACTGTTACTTTCATTTAGTCCCCGTTAACCCTGTTATTATGTAGTAATGAACCGCTGGCGTTTGCACTCCTGTATGAGCAAAGTAACTGATTTCAGCACATTTGACCCTCCGGAGTTCTGGGGAAATGCTTACACCGCAGAGTTACATAATGGCCGATGTTGTCAGTGGACGGCTTAACAAGTGTAAATAATGTATATTATGTCTGTTTGTGCCAGGGATCAAGAGACAGAGACCAGGTTTACTGGTACAGGGTCAAATTTATATGCTGCACGTCTGCAGATTCCGGACCAATATGTCATCATCTGCAGGAACGCGGATTGGATGAGGGGCCCGGTCACCTGGCAACCGGGCCTTTTTACAGCCGTGCTTACACAAGCGATGCAGAATTAGATTAGGCAGTGGTGCCGGCTGTCTGCGGGTCTCGTGGTGATTTCTGACCCACTCTACTCCCTCTCCACGGTCATAAAAAGAAAAAAATGGGAGCAGTAGTATGGGCTCCCTGCTGAAAATAGTTGTAATTGGCTGTTTGTGTAAGGCGCCACAGTCAGGCATATGAGCTCATCGTTTTGTGTGTGTGTGTGTGCGACTGTGAAAGTCATTACCCTGTCTTCACCCTCCAGCCTAGTAAAAAAGAAGCTTTCTGGAAGCCCCTCCTGCTTTGTTGAGTATGGAGAATCACACAGGCTCAGGGCACCGTGACCCATTTTTTTCCTTCTGAAATCTGAAATCTAAGTGCTTATAAAAGATCTGTAGAGGGAGGAGTAAATGGCTGCGACCATTCCTCATTAGGGCCCAATCACGGTGGGATATGGACACTCATTTCAGAAAGTTTTTCATTCTGTCTATGGCTTTTAGTCATTGTGTACTCTTTACTCTTGTTAGTGTGCATTTCTGCTGGAGGCAAGCAAATAAAACGCTCCCTACAAAGTGATGCAAGGGGTTCTAAAGCAAGATAAGCACAGAAAGAGCATCTCAGCAAGAATGCTAATTTGTGAATCTGATAGTCTCGCTCCTCAAGAGAATGCTAGGGGTATTTTATTACTTGTAGTTAATAAATGAACTAAAAAATCACACTGTCAACCTTAATTGCACTTTGTTTGAGAACCTTTTAATTGCACTTTGTTTGAGAACCTTGGTTGTAAAATGGCATTCACTAACAGCGCTACCAAACCTGTAAACTGTAAAATAAAGTGGCAAAATGGAACTGTTTATCATGTAGATGGCACCAGACAAATTCATATAGTTCATCAGTTCACCATTTGATGTGTGTTTTGGTTGATTTGGTTCTAATTTCAGTCTCATCCTTTGCAGGTTGGACAGGCTAAAGGTAGAGCAGTGTGGCCTACAGGAGGTGCTCAATAATGGCCCCACCCACCAGCACCCAAAGCCCATCACACAGTCTCAACAAGCTCCACCTCGAAATCACACAGAACTCCACAACAATGAGCAAAACCACAACCACAGCCGTGAGGTCGAGTGGCCAGAGGATCGCAAGCAGTGCGACGCGGAGCGCTACGGATTCCAGACAGATGGAGACAGCCGTGATCGGCCACTCACCAAGATCACCAGCGCACGGCTGCAGCCGCCAAGTCACGAATTTACTGTACCTGACGGAGGCGGTACAGACGGTGGAGAGAGTGGAACTCACCATAAAGCCCCTCCGATGAGTGTTAATGGAGCTGAGATGGGCAGCGGCCCGGACCAAAGACAGACCCCTGTTCCTGAGCAACAGAGAACCCTGCAGAGGACCAACTCCATGCAGCAGCTGGAGCAGTGGGTGAGGACCCAGCGAGGACGTAGCCAGGATGATGATACCAGGAGGTCAGCTAATCGTTTCATTTCTATTTACAAATGAGCACGGGAACAGGGTTAACTCTCAGAGTGCCATAATAGACGTTGTGTCTATTGTTCAATAATGTGAGAATTGTGTTCTCAACAAGCAATTTCTCCCAAAATAACAAATCCATTTCATCTGTCATCACTGAGCATAAGATCCTGTCTCCTCGCTCATCCCATGTTTTAAATAAAACTTGTCCATCAACGGATATCACAAACATGTTGTCTGTTATAGTGGGCAACGGAACATGTCCACTCCCAAATCAAACACAATACCTGCAGTTTTGAACACTCCTGAACAATGCACAACGTTTAAGTCATAGACCCAAAAATTTACCCATCAGATGATCAGTTTGACAAATTTGGTGAGGGCCACCAAGTGTTTTTTTTTTATTGTACCACCGTTATCCAGAGCTCCTTGCAATCAGTAGTTCCCCTGGAGACACTCAGTGTTAAGGGTCTTGAACCTGGGACGTTGTGGTCTTCTGGTTCATAGGCAAGTGTGATACCTGCTAGGCTTCTACATCCCCACTGTAAAATGTGCATATCTGTGGTACATATTTTTTTGGAGTGGTTTGAATACTGACTGCCATAGATTCTCAGCATGTTGTGTGTGAAATAACATCAAAACAGTTTTGATCTGGTTACAGACTGAACAAGGTGTCGAATAGAATAGTAATAACAAAAATGATAAGTGAATCCTTGTCTTAGAGAGATGGCACTGCTGTGGAATAGTTGGTGGATTAGATTCAGTGTTTGGAGTTGAGAATCAGAACAGAATCTCAGGAGAACTCAACTGTTTTTCCTGTAGACAGCGTGGGTGGGTTTAGGAAGTGAGTGGTGGGAAGAAAGAGTGTGGAAGGTGCATTGTTGTTGAGGGACTTGCTGATTTGTTCATTGTTGCCCTCAGGCCTGCACAATAAATTCGCTTATTTAAGCATTTTTTTTACTTAACATAATCTTGTATTTAAAGTGCAACAAGTGTCTGTTGTCATTTTTTAACACGTTTAAAGGACTGCTTATATCTAAAGTAACACTCACTGACATGGATCCACATATGTAATCCAGTGAACACTGGACTCCGGATAAGCAAGACTAATGACATGAAAATATCCATGTTGCTTGTGACCATTTTCTATTTCACTCACTTTGTCTGTCCTTGCCACCCTTTTTTCCAGTTTACTTGGTCAGGTTTTGTATGTCTTTTTCATTTTTAGTAGTCTTAGTCATGGCCAGACTAATTTTAGTCTAGTCAGGTTTGAGTTGAGCATTTTAGTCTTATTTCAGTCAGAATTATCCATGACTATTTTAGTCTAGTTTTAGTCAATGAAAATTGTATTTTAGTCTTTTTTAGTAATTCTGTTTAACCCAGTCAACCTAGTAGAACAGACAAAAACTAAATTATTTTAGTCAAACCCAGTTATAGTCAAAGTCACAGTTATAACTAGGACATTTTATTGTTATATTATTGTTAGCTTATAGACTCGAGAATACTCTACATCCATTCCAGTGACGTCATCTATGCGACAGAATGGGAGACACAGAAAACAGTTATACTGCATAATGATAACACGATTTAATGAGAGGAAATAACATCCCATCTCGTTTTCATCAACACAATTTTGTCTTGTTTTTTATTCGTCAACAATATTACAAGATATTTTTCGTTATCGTCACATGGCCAGCATTTACGTCTCGTCTTGTTTCCTACAGATCATAAAGGTTAATTGAAGATATTTCATCAAAAATGTTGTCAACAAAAACAACACTATTTATAGTCTGACTCAGCCTGTCTATTATGTTCTCTTGACTCCACTCACCATCCTTGGGGGGCTTTTGCCCATTGCTTTCTGGAGCATGTTTTTTTTGTCCATTATTATCTTGTCTCATTGGTATATAACCATTTCAAATGAACAGTGGCACCATGCTCAGAGCTATATAGACTTAATAAGACATGATAAAATAAGATGATCCTTCAGTAGTCCCACAAGTGAGAAATTTGCATAGTCACAGCAGAAAGTGGACTGTAGAACATAGGAACAGCATGAATAATGATAATAAAACACTATACCAACGGTACACTATACTATCTGAAAATATAAATATGGATGAGTGTATAAAACATATCAATGTGTATATATAAATGTGTATTTCTTTCTTTTTTCCATGTTATTCACATCATCAAACTAATTGAAATCTTATCCCCCCAAACTTTTCAACATGCCCCAAGAACATTTGAAATGAATCAAGACCAATTGGAATGTGTGCCGTTTCCAACCAGACATTATCCCCTCAGTTCCAAAAAAGAATGTGTCATCATTATGAAACTAAATTAAAATATTTAAATTATTGTGATCATTGCATCAATATTCTTATGTAATGATATAATTCATGAAAATTGTTTAGAACCAACAGAATATCTCTGCAATTCACCAAAGATAAATTAGTGAATGATTTTGAAATATTTTAGCTCGGTAATTGAATATAGCTTTCAATGCACATGGAAGCACATATTTAGAACCACCAAGTTAACAACTTACTTATCAGCCTCATGAGGTAGTAAACTGTCAGACCACCAGGAAATTTCAGCAACCCAACAGTTACATCAACAGCAATGTAGTCATGAAGTCAGGTTAAAAACACATCTGGACAGCAGTAATGAATATGGTCATGGTTTCAGCACCTCTATAACTTTGTCTTCCTTTCTTTTTATTCGCTTTGACCATTAGTGTCACATCGTACCAGACCCTGCCTAGGAACATGCCCAGCCACCGAGCTCCAGTGGTGTCCCCCTACGCCGAGGGCTACCGAACTCTACCCCGCAACAGCATTGCTCGGCCTGACAGCATGTGCAGCATGTCACCTTCAATCTACGAGCATGTCCTTGGCCCCGCCCCCAGCTCTTCAACGGCAGCACCCATGGACAAGCGACGGTCTATGCGGGACGACACCATGTGGCAGCTATACGAATGGCAGCAGCGGCAGGCCTACGCTCGAGTCCAGCACCACGCACCCTACGGCACGATGGCCAGCCCCAAGACCATGATCAACCTGTCGGAGCTGGCGGGACCTTCGATCACGCCGTCGCCCTCCCACGGCTCGCTGTCACTCTACCAAAGCTACTCACCGCTGAGGGGCTACAACGCCAGCAGCCCACGCTCTGAGCTGTCCTCGCCATTTTACCGCGCCGATGTCACCGCCGACCGTCGCTCCAGAGGACATGTTGCCAAGGTAGAATTCATTTACTGTCTTTTCTTTGTGAGGATAACTGTGATTGGTTGAAATCACTGGTAACTAATGTAGAGGTAGAATATTTAGTCCAGTATGACTGTAATGTTACAAACAGACATTTGCAAATTAGCATTAATAAAATGTGGTCAAAAAATATTTCCAAACGTTGCAACATTTCATATAGATTCTGTCATAAGGGATTCTTTTGAAGATTTTAATGAACAGTCGCTCCTGGATGGAAGACCTGGCTTGTTCTGTGTTTTGGTGCATGCCACCACATTCCCAGGATTAAGTGCCTGGTGATAACCACTGAAAGCATTCCAGGCAAGATGGGGGACTGAGTTCAGTCCCTATGTCTCTTGTCCTCAGTATGCCTATACACCAGACCGAAGGTCTATGCCTGCAGGGATCCTGGGACAGACAATCACACCACAGTTCCTACAGGGCAAAACGGTAAGAAGAATGCATTGTGGTGATTTCGTGCACAACTTGTCCCCCCACCTCTCTCTCTCTCTCTCTTCCCTCTTCTGGTCTCTTGGCTGCCATAACACCACCCTGTAATTTCATGCTTGGGTTGGGTACAGATTTCCATTTGGTTTTAATGGGGCTCCTTCCACTCCAGTCCCCTTCCTTTTCTCTCAACTTGTCCCCCCACTCTCTCTGGCTTTGTCATCTAAGGAATTCTGTCATTAGATGCAGATCCAGGGACGGCACCATGTGGAAGGAATTAAGATGTGCTTACTGCATAAACCACGCGGTGGAGGGAAGCTTGTTCGCTCTCCAGATCCGTGCCAACTGTTCTCTGATTAATATTTAATGAACCTGAGGCTAAATAGCAGCTGTCTTCTAAATTACGGTATAGCCTCACCGTGGTACAACGTGTGTGTGTATACTGTATATGTTCAGTGTATGGGCCAGTGGTGGTAAAAAAGTGGACTCGTAACCGAAGGGCAGCGGGTTCGAATCCCAAACCGCCATGGTGCCACTGACGTCCCCTTGATCAAGGCACTGTCCCCACACACTGCTCCCCAGGCACCTTTCATGGCTGCCAACTGCTCATTAAGGGTGATGGTTTAATGCAGAGGACACACTTCACTGTGTCTATCACAATGACAAAAACAATCACTTTTCAGGCTTGTGATCTGTGTTCTATGCAGTTCCTACATCCTTTTCTGCTAATTAAGAGCTGGAGCTGATCGGTATTCAGTGGAGATACATGGGAGGCAAGCAGGCCTCCTATAAATAGAGGAATCACAGATCCATCTGCAGAGGATGTTTGCAAGGTGGATTGACTCTCACCCCTTCTGTTCCGCAGAATGCAAATACATGATAAATTTACAAATCAGTGTGAAAATTAATTATGAGCTGCCCAAAATGGAAGGATCCTGCTGCACTCAATCATTTGGGGAATCAAAGTATCAGAAAATTTAGTTTAGTAACAGAACGTGATGGATTTTTGGCTCAGTATGCTTTGTGAAAATATCAACCTGTACAGCTTGTGACACAAACCCATCAAAGCCCGTCATTCTGGAATCACATATTATAAGTGACTGGGATCTGTGATGCGTCGACCAGGCGGATCCAGATCAGAAGGCCAAACTACTGCAGTATGTAAAGTATGTAAAGGCTGGGAGCGTAGCTGCTTGTCTTCTGCAGTGTTATCATGCGGCGTCAAAACTGTGAAGTGAAGAATCCAGAAACCCTGCAAACTCTGTTCAGAGAACCAAGCCTTTCATTATAAGGTTCTATCTTTTCTGCAGTTTTTTAGGAGGATTTCCTTCCCCGCTAAGCTGTACGGATGAAATCTCACTAATCTCACATCTCCTCAGTCAAATTTTCTGATCAAGTGGGAGCTGGTGAATGTTTGCTGAGGCCCCTCTGATGGATTTTCCAGCGTTCTGTCAGTTTAACTCACAGAAATGTGAAAGGCTTTCTGTGAAATTTGACATTAGCGCATGCTTGGTCCGTTAATAACAGGGTTGAACAGATGCATTATGGATGAATGGTGTGGAGTAACAGTTACTGTACCGGTCCTGTTTGATATGATGAGGTGTATGGCATTATCAGCAGACCCGACTCCCTGTGGGCGCTGCTCTAACCCTCACATGTCCTGCCCGTGTGACTGCAGCCGGAGGAGCTGACCCTGCTGCTGATCAAACTGCGGCGGCAGCAGGCGGAGCTCAGCAGCGCGCGGGACCACACTCTAGCCCAACTTGTACAGCTCAACCTGGACGCAGAGAACCCCAAGGTCAGCCCACCGCCCGTCTCTGACATGCTCCGTGTATCAGATATCAATCTATCCTCTTGGACAGGCCGGGACAGGGTCTTGTTCATTTTTTAATGCTCATGGACGCCATTCTCAGCTTCATCGCACATCATGTTATATAACTATTTTTCACTTTCACTGCGGGTGGGGGAAAAAAGCTGCTTCATCTGTTTCCATAGTAACACAAGATACTGTTATTCCTTGAGTTGTCAGGGTCATAAATTCTATCTGTTTGGAACACATTTAAAGTTGCGGTGGTTGTAAAAATTTGGGATGTGGCAGTGGGCAGTTAGTCTGCAACTGGACAGCAGAGGAGGCGAAGAGGCTTAATGCTGAGAGGATCGAGCAAAGAAGATGGCCCAGATGTTGAGCTGAAATGATTACAGGAACTGTTCTGGAGCTGAGGAGGCTTAGTTGGATGCCCAGCGCCTAATTAATGTCGTTTCAGGATTTGGGGTTTAAAGCGCTCCTGACTTTCTACATGAAAGTAGGCCATTCAGACTGAGAAATGCAATGTGTTCAAGGATTAACAGGGAAACAGAACGAAGCAGCGTTGTCTGAAAAGCATGGGGACTACCCAGACCATAAAGGCCATGAAGAAGAACACACATTTTCCACGTGGCATCCACTTCCTGCACATTTTCATGTGTTACATTTTGGTGACGTGTCATCGCTGTGCATGGACTCGCATGACTCCAGATGTGATGCTCACTGTGTGACTGGCTCCAGCCAGTCATCTGCATGGTGTTTCATGTCAAACATACAAGTTGAGAACACTTGTCGGTGAGGTATTTAATGTAATCTAGAGATGCTGTCGCTTGATTTAACCTTTGTCCATCCACCTTGGTCTCTCTCTTTCTCTGTCTTTCGTCTCTCGTTGCCTGTCCCAGCTACTCTGCCATCCTCATTCTTTCTCTTCTCTTCTCCCCTCCCTCTGCCTTGCTCCTGGTGCTAGAACGACATTCTGTCCCATCACCTCCACAGGAACCTCATGTACCTGGACCAGCAGGTGGGAGATTACTGTACATTTGGCCCCATCACCCTTCAAACAAATGTGTGCGTTGCATGATTTGGCAATTCAATTGCTTTGCAAAACAAGTTTTATTATGTACATGTGTGTCAGGCGCGTGTTTTTACCGAACTGTACTGGTCGAAATTTCTTAGAAGAGCAAACTATCGCCTTTGAAGCATGGCCTGCATTTCATAGCTCTTCTGGGGGATCAGAACAGGTGGGTTTACCCATCAATGTTCCTGCAGACCAGAAACCCAGACCAGACCTGTTGCTCTGATCCAGTCATCATTAAGAATCTGTCCAAGTTGTTGTCGGTCGATGTAGATTTCATCTTGATTATATATGTAGCAGCTTTTGTTGGTGTTGGTGAAAGGAATAAAAAGCAGTTCTGGTTGGTGGCAGGAGTAATATAGTCAAGACAAAAGCCCTGTGACTAAATTATATCATTATTAGCAAAATCATAACATCTGGCCAACTAAAATGAAAGAATAAAGAAGAAAGTTAATAACTATAAAAAATAAAAGGTTGTGCTCTGAGGGTGGAGTTGTGAAATATTGTTTTTTCTGCTTCCTCACTCTATAGCACTGTATAAATCAGGCAGAACCAGGTTTCTGGAGCATGTCTGCTAAAGAACTGTGGCCCAATTAAGAACTGTTGGTTTCTTCAAGCCCAGAACAAAAGTTTATGATTACCAGATATGTGAAAAGAGAACAAAACAGAGAGAGTTTGTAGCCTAGAAGATGATCTTTTTTTATTCTTAATCAACAAGGTTTTTTCCTCAGGATGTATGATGTGGAATCAAGACTAATTCGATTTCTATAACATTGGACCGGTTACCTGACTGTCTGACTTGACCAGTGCTGTTTCACACATCTTGTGTCCAGGAGGGTCCAGAAATCCTCCCCATTTCCAACATGTTTTACCTTGATGTATTTGTGTGGCTCAAGGGGCATCGTACTGGCATGGGCATTTCTGCTCTGCACACCAATAAATAAATAAGTACGTCAAGATGTGGCCCTGGATGGCTGCAAGTGATGGTTGGTGAACTTGGTGATGAAACCTGACATTTACTAATAATGATGAGTAACTGAATCCGGATGAGTAGCATACGTAGTGGAAAGGGGTGTATGAAAAGGGGTGGGGCCTCCGAAGCACCAAGGAAATCCCCTTTGAATTAAATTGATGTATTCTAAGGATTTAAGTGTGTTATTGATTTGATTGTGAAATGAAAAAGATCTTCAGTTGGATTGGTAATATTATGAAAGTTATATCGTGTTGGGAAGGTTCTGTCCTCTCTCGTATCATTACAGCCCTGTATTATTATTTTTTCATTCAAAATAGGCCCACATATTTGTGAATCATTGAGTAGATTGTACTTGTATTAGACACCTAGGTGACTATATTTAGTAAAACAGGACCCCTTTTATCCCACTTTTATCCCTACTTTAAACACTTTAGACATTTTAGACGTGTGTGTCACGTGTGTCTGACATTGTCTTGTGCCTTGGTGTGAAACTGACACAAGCTTTGTTACCTCCTCCTCCTCACGTCCAACTAGATGAAGGAAAATGACCCCTTAATCATCACCATTCACTCTATGATTGAGAACTGGGCTCCAAGGCCACAAC
Organism: Denticeps clupeoides; assembly: GCF_900700375.1. Lineage (NCBI taxonomy): Eukaryota > Metazoa > Chordata > Actinopteri > Clupeiformes > Denticipitidae > Denticeps > Denticeps clupeoides. The sequence continues at coordinate 23,694,801 of NC_041713.1, read as the reverse complement.
TGTACCAGCAAGTAAGGTGTCGGCCTTATGGCTTTAGCTATTTTTGTTTTATTCTTTATGCCCCATCAGCCCCAGCTTGTTTTTTGCCACGCTCCTCATGTTTCTCTGCCCTGTTATTGTATGCACAGCCCCCAGCACATCACATCCATTGCTTTGTGTCTCTGTCCCCTGATAAAAGATGGATGCCAGTGTCGGCATGGCTGGCTGCTGTGCTTCGCTGACTAATGGGTGCTGGTGACTAAAGGGTTGTGCTGGTGCGTGTTACCTTTAATGGCTTTTGATCGTGTTTGGTGATTTCTCGCTTTGTGTGTGTGTGTGTGTATTTGTGTTTGTGTTCGGCACATCATATTGTCAGACCCCATGTTTAATTACACAGTAGCATGGTTGTGCATGTAGTTCATTACTTGACACTACACTAGAGAGGACAGAAAAAGGAAGTCAGCATGCAGCGCTTGTGTGAAGGTGAAGCATTAAGGTGAATGAAGGTGATGGATATAACTTATCTTACTTTCCATGCTTGGGTGTCTAACCAGATGCTTAGAAATGATGCTTTATGGTCCTTGATTTTTACTTATTTCCAGTGGTTGTGAATTAAGTTGGAACATGAATGTTACAAGACATTAAAAATATAACTATTTTTGCTAAATAAACTTAAAGTAAATGCAGCTCATTTCTACAGAAATAAAAATGAAACCAGATGCAACCAAAATCTTTTCTGCAGTTAGCATTTGACCTGCTGTAGTCAGGATGTATTATGATCCAAAAGAAAGACTGTAGATGGGTTCTGTGCAAAAATATAAATAGAATGAAAAAAAATCTTAGTTGAAGCAGGATTCTCTTCTTTCTTCATAGTCTTTCCAGGTCATTTATGTTAAATGTTGCTTTGTTCAATCAATTTGAACATTTTGGAATATTTGTACATCGTAGATCATTTTTTTGTTCACAATTGGTCAATAAGCAGATTACTGAAAGCCACTTGTTTTGGGTGCTACTTTAAATCACACTGCAACATTTCAGTGCAATCGAGGTCATCTGATTCGCTATCGTGTCACGGGACACCCAACTTGTTTTTAGGGTGAGACTGCAGACTCCCGGACAGTCTGCTGTTTCCTAAAGCAGTTTGGGGTTCTGCTCCCTCTGTGATTTGCAAGAATTCTGAACACACACAGTCTCTGTGGTGGTTCTGGAGACTAAGATGAAGACATTTTGAAGATTCCAATACAGGAAACATATTTAGTATTTGTTGTATCAGGAGAAACATCTATACAAATATAAACATCTATACAAATCACTGCATGCTTTACAATATTTTTTAAATCAGGTATCAGGAAATCAGGTATTTTATGCAACTATCTGCCCAAAAATTCTGGAGGGTCTGACCAATGTCACTGAATGCTCAATCATTTTGTCCCTACATTTTCACCATAAGGGTGTATGATCACCTGTGTATGATATTACGTCCAGCCACTTTTTTGACCGTTTCTACGGGAACTAAAAGTGCTGCTCTTCACCCCCAAACCCACCCCCAGGCTCCTCTCTGCTTCTCTATCTTTCTTTCCCTCCTTCCCCTCTGTCCACGGGGGTTTGCATGCTGCTGCCGAAAGGGCCAATGTTTATTTGTGTATGTGGCAGTGGTTTTGTGTGTGTGTGTGTGTGTGTGTGTGTTCAGTTAATGCACAGCCACAATATAAAAAAAAAAACTTAATGTTTCATTTATAACTGACATAAGGAGTTTAAAATTGTGCATAGTGTTTTTATTTATTGACCAGTCCCAATGAAATTACATTTTTTATGTCAGCCTAGAACTACAGACTGTGATATCAAATGATGTAATCAAACTTACATAAGATGTAGTATACAGCTTCTGTTGCCAGTCTCTGGCGCAGCTGACTGTGGTTCGAATTCAGCTTTGTCAATTCTACATTCTTAGGGGCAGTGGTGGCAACTGAGCAAAGCACCGTCCCCACACACTGCTCCCCGGGTGCCTTTCATGGCTGCCCACTGCTCACCAAGGGTTAAGGTCTGAGGACACATTTCGTGGTGTGCACCGTGTGCTGTTCTGCAGTGTATAACAATGACAATCACTTGACTTTCACAAGGTAAAAACTGCATACATGCTCAAATGCAGAAAGATCTGCAGACTTCATGTGTGCTTGTCAAAATGTAACTGGTGGCTGGTGTTTTTCAGCATCAGCTATCCAACCTGCTTCATGTGTCTGTGTGTGAGTGTGTGTGTGTGTGTGTGTTGATTTATATTTTCAAGGTTTTGATACTGACATTTCCTGCAGATCAGTCCAGAGGAGTACAGAGAGCATGCCTACATGTGCCGGCCTCAAGAGCATGACATTGATGTGAGTGTATATACACACACCAAAATCAGAATTGCATTACATTATGTGACTGTAGGCAGAGTCATGATTGTCCTATTTTTTTTTTTGTATAGTCAAAGCTGAGCAGGTTGTGTGAGCAGGACAAGGTGGTGCGAACACAGGAGGAGAAACTCCAGCAGCTCCACAGAGAGAAGGTACTACAGCTCAATGCATGCTCCTGATTAGTATTCATATTCCATCATTTAGCATTTAGTCTGTGCACTTTTTTTCTACTTCAGTTACTTTACCATGACAGTAAACCTAACAAATCTGTTATGGTTATTCTGTACTGTATTCTGTAGTGTTGTATTACATCTACCTGTACATCTCCATTTGTTTGTCATAGTGGGTGAGAATGAGGTTATGCGTGACCGCATGTATTTTTCTGGTCATATTCACAGCACACTCTGGAAACAGCACTGCTGTCTGCCAGTCAGGAGATGGAGCTGAGCTCTGAGAATCCAACGGCCCTTCAGAACCTGGTCCACCAGAGAGACCTGCTGCAGAGCGGTCTGCTCAGCACGTGCAGAGAGCTGTCTCGTGTCAACACTGTAAGGGTCTCTTCCACTGTTGCAGATTCATGTGCATACATGAAGAAGAATGTGCAAAAATACATATCCAGTCCAACTTTATTTATATAGCACACTTTAACAACTTGAACAGTTTCCAAGGGGATGCACAAAAAGACAAATGTTCACATCATTAGTTCACATTAAAATGAAAAAAATTAAATAAATAAAATACAAATTACCTACAAATAAGAACAGTAATAAAATCAAATAATAACATTACCATAAGACTAAAAACTAGGGTACTTATGTAAAATAACTAAAATGATTAAAAACACAGAGGACCACATAACTCACAACATGTTTAAAAGCCAGAGAATAAAAGTAGGTCTTAAAACGAGACTTAAAACTACACATTAAGGGCTGTACATGGGAGGGCAGAGAGTTCTGGAGTCAAAGGCCCTGTCCCTGTTGCATTTAAGTCTCATCTTAGGCACCAAGAGCTGAAACTGGCCCTCAGACCTCAGGGAGCCTGATAATAAAGGCTTCCCTTTAGCTAAAAGCCTAAGATGGTAAAAGCTAGATTTAACAACGCGTTCACTTGTCAAATTCAAACTCACTGTTCATAGTGACTCCAAGGCTGGTGACCGAGGGCTTGATGTGATTATAAAAAAGGACCTTAATCTATGTGGGAGTCTCTGGTCCCAAATGTAATCACCTCAATTTTGCCCTTATTAAGACATAGAAAGTTGTGGGTCAGCCAAGCCTGTCACTGAGACAGTCCAAGAGGAGTGTCGGGACTGAACGAATGTTTCCGTACTGGCAGGTAAATCTGACAGTCATCTGCATAGAGATGAGTATGCTGTACTTCTGTGTGTGCCTTAGGAACTGGAGCGAGCCTGGAGAGAGTACGATAAGCTGGAAGCTGATGTCCTTTTGTCAAAGAGCAATTTACTGGAACAGCTGGAAACCATGAATATCCCGCAGGTACCCAACTCAGTCCTGAACAAACCAATCCCACATGTACCCAACACAGATCCCAACCAACCAATCCCATGTGTACCCAACACACAGCCCAACAAACCAATCCCACATGTACCCAACACAGATCCCAACAAACCAATCCCACACACAGGCCAACAAACCAATCCCACATGTACCCAACATACAACCCAACAAACAAATCCCACTTGTACCCAACTCAGAGCCCAACAAACCAATCCCACATGGGAAGGAGGATCACATCCAAGATTTCATGGCCCCATCCATCCTCTCTTTGATGTGTTTCAGTTGTCCTCAATTTTGGACAATAATTACCCCCAGAGCATTATGTTGGCACCTCCATGTTAAATGGTGGAGACGTTGTTCTTGGAGGCATAGGCAACATTCCATAGGTTTATGTAGGTCCACAATCTTGTCCCTGACATCATTGGAAGATCGTTGGTCTTGGCCATGATACCGAGTTTGGTATTTGGATAGATCGATTTCTTCTATAGACAGGTAACAAGTTGAGAAGCTCCCATGTCACCTCCTTACCTGTATAAAATACAACTGGAAGCAGAACTCAAATATTTATTTCATTCATGAAAATGTAAATGAATGTAAACCTTTTTTGAAATGCATTATTTTGGATTTATTTATTGTTCCGTCTCTAACTGTTCAAATAAACCTACCATTGAATTATAGACTGCAGTGGTTCAAATAGTTATATCCCCAGCTGTACCTTGTGTTTGTGTATATATGTTTCAGATGGAGCTTCCCAGTCAGCAGCAAGTACACATTCAGAAGGACCTTTGGAGGATCCAGGATGTTATGGAGGCACTGACCAAAAACAAACCCCAAAGAAACTGTGATGGCTCAGGTAAATCTTTTGCATTTTAATGATCTTTTAAATGTTAACACAAGTGTTTTTCTAAGTGATTTTTTGTTGTAAGCACAGCACACGTAGCACACAACAAAATGTGTCCTCTGCATTTAACCTTAGTGAGAAGTGGGCAGCCATGAAAGGCACCCGGGAAGCAGTGTATGGGGATGGTACCTTGGTCAAGGGGACCTCAGTGACACCTTGCCTATTTTGAACTCGCAACCCTATGGTTATGAGTCCGTTCCTTTCCCTATTGAGTCCTATGGAAAAAAATTCTAAAAAGTATTTGTCTGCATAATTAAAATGATTAGTGTTGAATTATATAGAATTAGAATAGAATTATATAATGATACTCATAATAAGGAAAGCTGTGACAATATAAATGGCAATATAAATAAATGTATCATATGATATTTTGGCAAGCCTTGCACAAGTGGACAAAAGGCTCTGCTGACGGGCCACGTCAGCTCAAACTTGTGTATTCCGGTCATGGTTGCTATTACCATGTCATGTACTTGGCCCTCTGTTATTGTGCGCTCCCAGCTAATGGTCATCTTTGCCACTGTTATAACACACGATCAAATGAGCATGTGGAGTATCATCAGCATCACACAATTCTGCCAGCCAGTCAAAGGAGAGGACAGCCTCCCACCTCCTCAGCACACTTCTAATTAAGCATCATTAAGAGACCATGTTTTGTATGACAGGTCTGATGTTGTCAGTTGTATTGTGTCAGCTTGTGTTACCATTTCATTGCAGTTTGTGTGTGTGTGTGTGTCTCTGATTGATGTTAAGTTCTGGTGAATTTTCCAGGATTCTTCTCCTCTGCACCTATATCCAACAGACAGAAGAGTGAGGTGAGTTTATAGCGGTGTGTGTGTGTATGTGTGTGGTCCGTATCCTGGACCGTATGTGAAACGTATATGGAAATGCGCTTCCTGCGTAATTTTATAGGGGCAGTGTTGCGAGATCTCAACAGATAACGATTTTAAGACACTGCTACATGTATTTCATTTACGGCCTCGACACTGAGTACACGAGTACGACAGAGTACGACGCACAGCACAGGTGCAAGTATATCAGCACAAATGTTAACAACGCAACTGTACGGATATGCATGCGTAGCTCCCGTAGTTTGCAATTACAAATTATAAAATGCGGAGAGAGAGAAGTTAATTTACTTCAACAGTATTGCTTGACAGTGGTAATTAAAATATTCATATTATGTTTGAACAACAACTTTACTCCCCTCTCGAAGCCCTGCGTATATTTCAGTGTTGTTGTTTCAAATGCTTTGTTTAATGTGTTGTTCTGCTCACTTTGATAGCAACAACCTTGAAGCACTTCTTCATGGTTAAAAACTTTTGGTTCTCCCCATACATCTGGCTATCCGAAATACTTCCAGACAGTTCTCTTGTTTTTTACATTTTCTAGCAAGCTTAGTGTGTCTCTCATGTAAACATTCGGTCCTCCAGGTAGCAAGGGAGGGCTGTCCGCTGCAATGCCTGTTGAAAATTGTTGTAGTCTCCCTGCAATTTCTGTGAATTTAACTTTGCTAATTGATATCAATACAGAATTTTTGTATCGATTGGTATCTGAGAATCGGTTTAGTGTGTTTTTGTGTGTGTGTAAATACACATGTCTGTCACACATGTGAGGCCAGTCAGATGAGGCAGGTATGGCTCATTTCTGCCCCTCCGCACACCCGTGTGTGTGGTCTCCAGGATGAGGACTCAGTGCCCCCGCGGCCCCCCCTGCCCACATCATACAACCCGCCTGCTGTGCCACTCCTCCCCTCACCAGGCAGCGTTCGAACCACGCCCCACAGGCCTGAGGACAGGAAGGTGGCCCAGAGGAACGGCACACATGCCGTAAGCGGTGACCCCACGTGGACAATACCCAATCATCACCATCAGTTACCTCAACCCTTTTCACATTTTAGTTTATTTGATTCCTGCCAATCTTTTAGTTGTGCTTTTTTCATTTTGTTTTTTGTTTTTAAGAGTCTCTTCAGTTTTTAGCTTCTGGAAAGAAAAGATTATTCTTATGATGACTTCCTTTTTTCATTAAGTCATTACATGCTTTATTCCTTTTTATTCGCTGTAAGTGCCATGCTTCATTTACTGTGCATCATGAACTTTGCTGATCACTTATTCAAAACATCTGCAGCATATGTGTGATAATGTCCACCCTTCTCAGAAGTGATGGGCAGTCCTGGATCTGAAATAACAAATTCGACCATGTGGTTGGGCCGTGCATCCATGACTAAATTAACAACTCAACTGGTTGGTTGACACAAAATCCTGGTATGGAAAGGTCCAGGAATCCCAGTCACTGGTTCCCAGTTCATTTGTCCCTCTGCATTTTCCATTTGTAAATGCTCCTGTTTACTGTGTTTCTATACACATCTTCATCTCTGCTGTCCTGTTATTTTGCAGGGACCTGACTACAGGCTCTATAAGAGTGAGCCAGAGCTGACCACCGTAGCCGAGGTGGATGAAACCAGCGGGGAGGAGCGTGCTGACCAGGCCACAGAGAGAGAGTCGACAAATCCCAAAGGTAGAGCTGCTGTACATAAGCTGCCCTCAAGGAACATGCTAAAATCTAACATGAAAGCACAATGAAACTCATTTGTGCCTCTAGCATTACTGCTGAGCCATTTGTCATGGATATGTACGTTATAAACAGTCATATCACAAAGAATTATTATTCTGATGGGGATTGACCAATGTTAAACACAATAGGCTGATTCATATTTGGATGCTTTTTTGTATTTTTTCTTCTATAGATCAATTTGTGTGGTTTTGTGCCTGAATTTAAACCCATAAATGAATTAATTTGTGGTTTTCAGTGTCCTACCCTGTGGGCATTGTGCCCCCCAGGACAAAGTCACCTATGCCAGAGTCATCAACCATTGCTTCCTACGTCACCCTGAGGAAAAGCAAGAAACCTGATGCCAGGACGGTATGGGCTCGCCTCCACCTGCTACTTGATCTGTGTCTGTACCTAACACTGAGTAATTGAGCCGGGCTCTCATCTATATTGTTCACGAGGAATCTGAATAAAAAAGTCTGAATGTTCCTGTGTATTTCTTCTTCTCTTCCTATGGAAAAGAAGAGTTTCATCCTATTTGTTGGAAAGTAATATTTGTCACGGCAACTGACAGACAGTAGTCCAGACGGACAGATGACTCTGTAGTGTTGTGGTTTATAGGGTGATGCAGCCACTAGCAAAGCTTAGCAAAGAGACTGTGCTGGGACTGCTTATTTGCTGAGTAGGCTTGTGTGTTCGGTGAGGAGAGAGAGACAGAGAGAGAGAGAGAGAGAGAGAGTGTGTGTGTCTGTGTGTTTTTATGTGTGTGTTTTTAACCATGCTGCTGCTCTCCACTTAAAAGCTTCACAATGTGTTATTAGACAGGGACAGGTGGTGTAAGTAATTTCCAGTTCTTGACTAAAAACTAGAAATTACTTACACCACCTGTCCCTGTCTAATACTCCCTCATACCTATGTGTGTGTATACACACAGCATATTGTCAGTGTGTTACTTTGAAATTTTGTGATTGTTTTTAGTAATAGTCCATTTTCCATAATAAAGTCATGTTTTCAGAATTACTTATATAACTCATTATACTCATTATACCACTAAAGCGAGCCTCTGTACCACCATTTGGGAACCAAAAACAAACAAAACAAACATTAAAAGAATAAGGCACATCTTTCAAAATATAAATATTTTACAGGTAAAATATAACATGAGCTTAATAAATGTGTGTAACATATCAGGATATTTCCAATGCATTGATCCTCGTTCATGCATGTTTTGGACTAGCAGGAGCGCCCACGCAGCGCAGTGGAGCAGCTCTGCATGGTGGAGGGCAGCCGGCCCAGGATGAGCGTAGAGGAGCAGCTCCAACGCATCCGAAAGCACCAGCAGGGGGCGCTGCGTGAGAAGAAGAAAGGTTTGAATGTTCTGGGGGTTGGACAGGAGAACTCACCCTCTCGCAGCCCATCTTTCTCCAAAGAAAACCCCTTCCGGCCCATGCAGGTACTAAATTCATGACAGACACATGGTTTTTCATGAAGTTTCCATATAGTTCTAAAGCCCCGGGAGCTTCAAAGTATTCAGGGGACCAGAAATTCATACTTACTTTCAGACTTTTACGTCCCAGGGCAAGAAAAGAGATGAGGGCTTCTGCAGTGACCTTCAGGAGCTGGAAGCATCATTAAGGCAACAGGAATTAGTGGACAACCATGAGAGTCCAGCTGAGGAGATCGCTCGTCTGAAAGAGGCTGCGGAACCTGAGATTTTCAACATAGCCAGTGAAGTAAGACACTGAGGCTACGTCTCAGTCATGTTCATCTAGCACTTGTGTCTGGGCATTTAAAAAGCTGAACATTACAGGAGCTCACACGGTCATGGCTGTATGGAAATGGCGCAGTAAAAACACACAGACGGCTCGGGCTTGCGCTGAATCCTGCTGGGCTCCGGCCCTTTTTAGGGGCGACTACAGCTCTAATATAGACTGTTTATAGCCTGCAGTGTAAAACACCAGGAGAATTAGAGCCTTCAACTGCTGTTTTATTTGTTTGCAAATTTCCACAAAAAATGTTCTGCAGATTTATTCCTTTAATGTGCGTATACGGGAAGGAATTGGAGATGGGAGTCTTGGCTTGTCTTGGACACATGCGGGGGGGGCTTCATGGAACCACTGGTCTAATGACGCTATTTGTTGGATTTTAGAAGAAACACTGCAACACAGTCCACATCTACAGTATGACTGGGATCCACACCTAATCAGAAAATGTTTTGGATTCTCAGACATAAATTAAAAGGTGTGAATAAGTGGGGAGGTGGTGGCCTAGCGGTGAAGGAAGCAGCCCCGTAATCAAAAGGATGCCGGTTCGAATCCCGATCCGCCAAGGTGCCACTGAGCAAAGCACCGTCCCCACACACTGCTTCCCAGGCGCCTGTCATGGCTGCCCACTGTTCACCAAGGGTGATGGGTTAAAAGCAGACGACACATTTCGTTGTGTGCACCATGTGCTGTGCCTCAGTGTATCACAGTCACTTCACCTTCACTAAATTGGGATCAGAGTTGATATTGCATCCCTGTGGCCTAATGGATGTGCTGTGCACCAGTGTTTCACTTTCACATATCTACAGCTATTGCATGGCATTTACTCTACTAAACATCATTCAAGTCCCTCTTCCTTTCTTTCAAGCTTTCCAAGCCTGAGAAGGTGCCGATTGCTCCGCACTACTTTGAGCCCAATTCAGAGGAATCTATGAGTCCCGAGGAAGAGGCCGATAAGCAGAAAAAGGTGGACCGAATAAAGGCATTAATTGCCAAAAACAGGTGAGCGTTCCATGGTGGTGAAATGGCCACTGCTGCTCAGTTCCTGTTCGCATCCTGCCCAGCCCTCTCAGTCTTTCGAGTGTTTATAGTTGGCGACTAAAAGGAGCCTTAATAAGGGCACAGCAGGAGGAGGAAGACCTGGTGGCACTGAGGGAGAGAGACAGATGAGAATAGTAATCAGGCCAGCAGGCAGTCGGGATGAAAGGAGGGACGTGCTGATGAGGCTTTGAATGCAGATAAGGCAGTTAAAGGTGGAGGGGTCGTCCACATTGTTGCCCCCGAGCAACGAAAAGCAGTGTCACTGTGACATTTACATTGGAAAGAAGATGAATGGCAGTGTGGGGAATTGACTTTTAAAGGCCGCTTTGAGTCTGCAAGTAATTATTGCCCATTTGTTTGAAGTCAGCAATGACTGGACAACGCATGTAGAGCACTTTATTTTTAGCATGTCTTCCTTCCTTCCTCAACACACAGTCTGGTGTGTGTCTAAGACCCGAATAATATGTTATTTTTACCGGAAATTCCACAATGCAATGCACTAATATGATAGATTTGATGACGATGATATCACCACACCACAAGTTTTGTTGCTGTCGTCCATGATAAAATTCACAATATGTGGAACCGTAGAAGAAAAATCCCTTTAGGTTTAAAAACCTAAGTTGATTCTCAAAATGAGATGTGCCTTACTTTATTTCACTCGTATGTGTATAAACAAACTTAAGACCTAATTTTAGTAATTTACTTTCACAAAATCTGTTACACTCCATGGTATATTGCCATCCCATCCCCTCCAGAGTGTGCGTTTGCTACTATACTTTCATTGGCAACCTCAGATACTGAGATGCTGCATGAATGTGGCAGTGTGGTTGCGTTTTCAGTTATGTGTAGTTAACGGCGGTCAGCAAGGAATTGTCCATGTCTGCTATTCTTGTAAAGCCCTATCCTGTGTCCCAGCATGCAGAACATGATGTCAGGTCTGACCCTGAGCCCAGAGGAGGGGACTGAGGAGGAGACCACGGCGCAGGAGCAGGAGAAGATCATCAACATCTCCTATGACCTGGCCGCCGAGGCCTCCAAACGCAGCAAGTTGGTGGCTGGTAAGGTCTGCCAGAGGCAGGTTAGAGTCCGGGAGAGTTCACATGCATGCTGGAAAATAAGCCACAAAAAGGGAAATTATCTACATTATTTGATGTGGCCACAAAATGCCAGATTCTCTACCTGAAACAAGGTGCCAGAAAGTCGTTATAAGTGAAGCTTTATAGTTTGTAATTTTGTTCATCCCACTAAATCTTCTTTGGGCACTTCATACTCTCCAAAGTAATCCTCACATTGCTGTCTGTATTTTGGAAAGTCTCTGCCCAGAATCTGATTAAAGTCTTAACATTTTCCTGCTGGATCTTGCAGCCTCATCCATTTGATTCCGTCTGTTTCATGTGACAATCCGTCCATGTGTGTTTTATTGTGTCTGACCCTGTGAGTACATCTCGATGTCACTGCTGACCCTCGTGTTGGTGTTACTGATTGTATTGTGTTGTCTGTGTCTTGTTCATGTGTTGTTGTTTGCAGTGAACAGTCTGTCACCGTCCCCTTCACCTCCACATGTGCCCCCCAAGCTCACTGATGGGACACATTTCATGTGTGTGTAGTGCTGTAGCCACAGTAAGAGCCTCTCTTCTCCTCTCCTGCTCCTCCCAGAGCTACTCGATAGTAATTCACATTAATTAACTGAACAAGCAGCAGATTTCAGGCCAATGAAACTGTGTCCAGTATCCGCTCTTCTCAGATACACTTGAGGAAAGGGCTAATTGGTAAATAGATGCTGTATCTAATGTTTTGGACTTCAGTTTGATATGAAGCTCTTCCACAGTGATGCAATTGATTTATTGTAATAATTCCACTTATTTATGAATCCACTGCCCCAACCTAATGGCCGACATCTTTTCTTTTTCAATGTCCTGAAGACCTGTAATTAATGTCTTTGTGCGTTTACTATTGGAGCATGAACATTGCATAGAATACTTCCCAGGCATGTTGACGCTCATTGTTTCGTATTAAAATGGCTCTGTATTATGCTTTTGCATTCTCAGAGTTACTACATTTACTTAATGTTTTTCCCAATTCAACAACTATCCTGACTATCTTTAATTCTATTTATTTGTTTTATTTAATTTAAAGTTGAATTTTTAAGTTTAATTTAAAATTTTGAGTGTGAATAGGAGTTCCAGGAATGTTTTGCCACAACATTTACATTTACAGCATTTGCCAGAGCACCTTACAATCAGTAGTGACAGGGACAGTCCCCCAGGAGACACTCAGGGTTAAGTGTCTTGCTCAGGGATACAATGGTGGTAAAGGGGGGTTTGAACCAGGGTCTTCTGGTTCTTAAGTGATTTTATTATGTGAGGGTTAGTACAAGTACATTAGAACATTTATTAAATCCCACATTCTCTCACTGTTTTCTTCCTTCCCAGCACAAGCCCTGGCCTCAGTGAAGACCTACACATGAGATATTCTGGAAATCAGGAGCAGCACACTGCTTTTAAGCAGTCAGAAGGCTCCAGCACGTGGGGCTTCAGATACTCCGAACGATCTCATACTGATCTGGGTGAATGAAGCAGTGCTTCTTTCACCCACTTTATGCAAAAGCAGGGTGCATGGTGGAATACACAACATTTTCACTCATCTACAATAAGTGAGAGCTGTCATTCGTCTCCCCCTTCACACACACAAACCACAATACCTTTAACCAAAAGGTTATTTTCTTCAGCTGGTTCTGCGTTTATCACCACAGCTATGCAGTTTGCTTTTTAAATCCATACATTTGGTTCAAAGTTGTTGATTTTAATTCCTGTTCTTTTTAAGCCTCATATCTTTTACACTGCATAATACAGTAGTTCTGTATACAATAATTTAAATGTTTTATATGGTAAAATAAAAAAAATAAAAAATATAGTGTATTTTTAATTTAGGTGCCACGTTACTGCAGCAGTCAGGGAGATAATTTTTTTTCCCGGTTGAAATTATTTATAAATCAGATTGTCTGCACCATTCAGGACAGACATGTGAATGTTCTGGCTTTAAGTATGCTTCTTGTCTCCCCACCAACCCTTTTACTGATATATTTAAAATTTAAAGAAGATGAAAAGAACATTTTTGTTTGCAGGTTAAGCGTGGCTGCTGATTTTACAGCATATGTAAAAAGCAATAAGAAAAGTTTGTTTCAGGAAAGCAAAGGATTTTTTGTCCCTTTGTTTTGTACAAATTGTAATTACCAACATATTGTGATATGTATATAATGTACACACAGTTGTGTGGAAAACCAATGTATAAGATGCCAAATTATTAGTCAACATGTAAATGTTCATATCTCATGTGTTTTATATCATCTTAAATAAATGTTAATGTTTTTATTGGGAAGTGAATAGTATTTCTTAACCCTCTGACATATGTTTATACAGTAGAAACATACACCTTGATCAGCCACATCAAAACCACTGACCGGTGATGACTGGTTGTAACTGAATCTCAACTACCTGTACCAGAATTAGGCAGCAAGTGCAGTCGGGTTTTTGAATAGGGAACCATTCTCAAGGGCTAAATTGTGATGCCAAACAAGACCATCTTGTGGTGAGTTCCCAGTATTCAATGCCAAGGCAGGGTGTGAATGCCGGCCTCTACTCGGAAATGAACTAGTTAACGGTCAGTGGTTAAATGTCAATGCTAAGACTTGTTAAATTTCTCTTAAATTGCTGGTTCTCCAACTCAGCTTCCATTTAAAATGTTACTCAGATCTGCAATTTAAATGCAGAACAGTTACTATTCTTAGCATGCTCACTTGCTGTGGGCTTGACAGTAGCAGTCAAAATAAATGCTCACATTGAATATAAATCTGCTCATGTAATCTAGTGATTAAGACCTATACTACAGAATTCCCTTTTAGGTTCACGTATTTGAATTAAATACACGAGTCAAATAAGTTAAAGGACTTGTTTATTAAGGTTAAAAAGTTAAGCATTCCACTGGACTGGTACTGCATCATTGTCATCCTTTTACAGACCAATCTCGTATACCTTGTTGCCTGTAAAAGTAGAGAATTCAGTCACTCAAAAAACAGACTGGAAGGAAGGGGGAGGAGGAGTTTTTTTTTTTTTTTTTTTTAAAGCATTGATTTAAGTCATTTACCTGCCCTGGGCTCCAGAATTAGCACTTGACTGGAAGCTCAGAGAAGCAGCTTGACCGGGGCCTCCAACAAAAGGAACAAATTTAGAATAAGCATTGGGTCTCGGCCCAGGTTGGTAGGTTCTGTGGCCAGGACTGTGATTGGGGCCATAGCTGGTAGGGCTGTGCAGACCTGTAGGTTGGTAGCCAGTTCCGGAAGATGGATGACCACTTGATGAGAGATACTGGTAGCCACTCTGAACACTGTTTGCAGGGGATCCAAATTGGAGGGCAGCCCCAGTCACAGGACTGGATTGTCTCAGGATTGGCGGAGTACCAGTAAATGGCGGGCTTTTTGGACTTGATGCACTTCCGGCGGCTACAGAGCTAGACAAACCTGCCAACGGACCAAAGAATCCTGAACTGGAGCTACTTGTGGCATATGAACTCTGTTGGCTCTGCCAGCTTGGATTGGAACTTGTTCCAGAAGGCTGGGTGGTCACAGGCTTATTGATGGGGACACTTTGAGCGGTACCATACACTGTTTGGTCAGGCGGTCTGCACACTTGAGGTACCTGGGCTATACCTGGACTGTTCACAGATTGACTTGTCACTGGCTTGTCCTGCAAACTACTCTGAATAGGAACGTTGCTACTCTGGCCACTGGTCATGGATGGGACATTTAGAGACCCACTTTGAGAGAGACTTGACTGGCCCAGAACCACTGGTTGACTTTGAGCAGTTGGACTGAACCAGCCGGCACCAAGGTTGCCTCCACCAGGCTGAGCTACAGGTACTTGCGGATAGGTCTGAGCAGAGCTAATCTGGCTTTGTAGGGTACTAAACAATCCCGGAAGGGAACCGCTAGAAGATGATGGGGAGTTAGTGGAACTCTGGCCTTGCCCAATTGTTTGGGATTGTGGAGTAACCTGGCCAGGCATGAAGCCACTTCCAGCATATTGATTCCATGATAACACATTACCAGCATTAGACACTGGGGGCTGGACCCGGACAGGTTTACCAGTTTGAGCAGCCCAGGTGAAACTATAACTGGTCCCAGCGGCTGGCTGGTTCTGGATTTGCAGGCTACTTGGTGCAGATTGTATGTTCAACTGGCCGGTACTGGTCCCACTGGTGGAGACTGCATTTTGCATGGTACTATCCCGAGACAAGGTTGTGGCAGGTAGAGACGGGCCCTGGACAGAAGGTTGTGAAAAGCCAAAGCCTGGATAAAGAGTCTTCCAAATAGCATGAACATTGCTATTCTGACTGGGGATGGGAGTGCTTGGTGTTTTACTCGTGGATGAACCATAGTTAACAAGGCTACTTTGAGAACTCCCCGATGAACCTGGCTGCACAGAGCTAGTGAGACCAGGGCCATTAGATCCAGTTGGGCTGCTCTGTGGACTGCTGAAGGAGTACACCACTGGCAAGACTGGGAGTGCAGATACACCAGATGGGATGTGACAGGAGGCAATCAGGAAAAGCAGAGCAAGGCTGGTGACAGGAACACTAGTTCAGAGATCACAGCAGAACAAGTTCTCATGCAGAATACTTCATTGGAGCCTTACCCAACAAGGCCAGAACAGACGCCACTGGATCCAGGCTGCTGCCACCAACACCCAGCACCCCACATCTTCACAACACCCACAACTGTTACCTGCAGTAAAAAGGTGCTGAAGTCCAGGATCCTTTTAACCTGCCAGTGACACCTGTCAACCAATCACAATCTGATTCACAACACCCTGTTGCCATGGAAGCCAATTCAAGGCAGCTGCAGTTCTCTCATTGCTCATCACTGCACAACAGCAGTACCTCCATACATATGATATTTCATTTAATCAAAAATAGTTCAGAGCAGTCTTTTCATCCATATATGAGGGAAAAATATAAAATTACTGATTTGAGATTAATAGATTGTTTAAAATAATCAAAAAAAGTTCACATTTTTAATAATTGTGAACAATTAATTTTTAATTTATTTAATAATGTGGTTAATTATACATTTAATTAAGCATTGATAGCGCTTCACTTCAAAATTCTACTCAACAGTGAGACCCTTTTCACCAAGAGGGGAAATATTTTCACATGATTATGATCTGCTCCATTTAGATCCTGTCTGGATTTAGAGGAACATGGTTTCAATTAAGTGACTAATCAGCCTCCTAGAATCATTATTTAGGTGTAAGAGACATAAACACAGATAACTGACACTGTACTAGTGTCCCAGTGTGTGAAATGTGAAATAAAGTGAAGCGATTGTCATTGTGAAGTACAGCACACGGTGACACAATGTAATGTGTCGTCTGCATTTAACCCATCACCTCAGTGAGCAATGGGCAGCCATGACAGGCGCCCGGGGAGCAATGTGTGGAGATCAGTGGCACCTTAGCAGCTTGGGCTTCTAAGTTAATTAGTTGTGGTGGATAATGTATTTCATTCATTTATTTCATTCATTTTCTTGTTCACAATTCTTTAAGAACCCTGTGTTCAATGAGATCAAATTGGTAAAAAACTTGCCATTGAGAAGGACAGTTGCGCCATCTAGTGCAGAGAGTCTAACATTGAATCAAACTTGTCAACTTTACAGCCATTAGCCAGTTTTTTGGATAACTTTACAAAGCTTTGCAGAAGTTGTCATGACTTTGTAATCACAATTTTGAGAATGGATCAAGCATAGTCATAGAGAACAAAGTATTTTAGAACAAGAATGGTAAACTGTCCTCACTCCTTAGTCCTATGAGCTGCCAAGTGTCCTACAGACACTTGACCAGATTGAGATTGGCCAGGGTTAAAATATGGAATTATCTGCATGTAACCTTAACACAGCCTGTTGTAATTATTATTATTGTTGAGAATGTGAATCCTGCTTTTTCCCAGATATTTTCAAGATGTTGCCGTATTCCTGATGGGTGTAGAAGTGCTGGGATTTCAATCCATTCTAGGTTGTTTCGGTGTGATATTTAATTAAGTTACCTTTAAAATGACCAATGTGCTGGTAAGTATTTCTATTTAGTGGATATTTTTGTACAAATAAAATTTAAAAAATCATGTTTTATATTCAAAATGGTAAAAAAAAATTGGGCTGTCAGGTTATTCACGCTATGTCTGCATATGCGGCTGACATACGCATGTTTTACGATCCTACACGTAAGCTGTGATGATGGTGTGATTTCAGACCACCTCCATACATCCACCAGGAGAGTGTGTCCAGGTCTGATGTAACAGTGGTGCTTCTTTCTGATTGGCTGAGCTGAATCGTCCCCGCCTAGAAAGAAACAGCCCAACTGGGTTAAGGTGCGATCTGAATGAGCTACCCTCTTCTCAGGAGGTACAACATGGAGGCCTGTATGGTAACGTGTGTATTTTATTTTCTAGGTTCCTTTGCTGCTCTATAGTTGGTTGGTAGGTGCTATATTTGAAATACATTGAGGTGTTTTTTAGTGTTTTTCCTAAAAAAAGACCTGGGTACTAGCATGCAGCATGTCATTATCTAACGTGTGCAATATTGTCTTCTCCAGTCCACCACACGTCTCACGTTCATCGATCTATTCTCCTACAATTAGAGCCTAAAAGGTCTCTGTATTGCAGACTTGAAACATGCCTATTACTGATTAGAACTTCATATAAAAGTCCATTTTCTCCAGATCTGTTGGAGAAAGTTTTTTTCTTTGTGTGTGCAGTGTGTCCCTGTGCTGATTGCTGTGTTGGTGGTGGCTGTCACCCTCATAGCCCTGGTTTTCAAAGCTGGAGGGCAAAACTCTGCACCCAAAACCCTCCAGGATTCCTCTGTCAAATATTCACTCGCCCTGATAGAGAAACAGGTTAGTCTTCTTTTATTTACTCCTTTTGGACCTCGAGTTAGCTATAAGCCCAACTCCAGCCGTTAACCTTTTTCTCTCGTGTTTCTCTCTTTTATTGGTTGGTCCTAGTTTTGTCCCCAGAACTTTCCTTATTACGTCCTGGTTTTATATATAATCCAACAGAGACTCATGAACAAACACACATTTCACTTCCTCATGCTAGCCACATAATAATAAAAAAATAACAATAAACTAGACATTTTCTGGAATTATACGAAATACTGTAAATAACTTTTAATTTTAATCTAGGCTCGCACAGATACCATTTTGTTCAACATTTTTAATTGTCAAATCAGTAAATGGACGCGTGTCTTGCAACAGGACATTACTCATGACACGAAGCGCTTCAGATTTGGCCTTCCCTCTCCGCTGCACATCCTTGGCCTCCCCGTTGGTACGGTACCTGCTCCCGGTTCGGCTATTTAGGTATGTAGATGTATGACAGAGTGTGTACGGTTTTACACTCCAGGACAGCACGTGTACCTCTCAGCTAAAGTCAACGGGAACCTCGTCATCCGGGCCTACACTCCAGTCTCTAGTGATGAGGACAAAGGTCATGTTGACTTGGTGGTGAAGGTAATTTATCACACTCAGCAAGTTCGTCTCATTTTAAGGTCCGAATCAAGCATTCAGACAAAAACTGATCTGCTTTCCATCAGGTTTATTTTAAAAACACTCACCCAGCCTACCCTGAAGGGGGAAAGATGTCCCAGTATCTCAACAGTATGAACATCGGAGACACCATTGACTTCCGAGGACCTAATGGACTCCTGGTTTACCAAGGACATGGTGTGGACATGAAGCAGCATCTCCACTAGAGAGCAGTGTTGTCCAACCAGCAGCTGCTGTCCAGCAGCTCTACTGTCCGTGCTGTCTCATTCAATCCAAAATATTTTAACAGGATCATTTTCCATTCGTCCGGACAAGAAATCTGAGCCCGAGGTTCGGACATTCAAGCATATTGCAATGATTGCTGGTGGAACAGGTGAGAATAGGGGCATTATGATTCAATATGTTTTAAATTTTTATTTAAAAATGTGCTGTTTTTAGGCATTACTCCAATGCTCCAGCTGATTCAGAGAATTACATCGGACTCTACAGATGATACCAAATGCTTCCTTCTGTTTGCTAACCAGGTGAGTGTCGCCAAACCAGCCAGTCAGCTCCTCGAAATGAAACGTTTTCCATGGTTCGCTCCCTCTTTTAAACAGACAGAGAAGGATATTTTGCTGCGAGATGAACTCGAGAAGGCTTTGAAGAACCACCCGGATAAACTCAAGCTGTGGTACACACTTGATAAGCCTTCTCAGGGTAAGAACATTTTTATCCTCATATCATGTATTTCACTTCTACATATTCCTCCATTTCCTCTGCTGGATTCATCCAAGTTGTGTAGATGCCTGCCACCTTCACTCATTATACTTCTTAATGACAGCCACCGTTGCCAGACAATCCAATTGCTGTGCATACTTCATTTACATCATGAATATATAAAAACAGGCTGTCTCAGTGTGACTACTGTGGTGGTTTCTCATCTAAATAATAAATAGTGAAGGTGGCAACTTTACAGAAAGACCTATATATATATACACACACACACACACACACACACGCATGTCTTTTCAAGTTGACATTAAATCCAGAAAGAAGTGGTAATGACCCTCTGGATGAGCAGACATTATAACATGATTCATCCCTCTGCAGGATGGGCGTACAGTAAAGGATTTGTGGACGCTGATATGATTAAAAGCCACCTCCCTGCTCCATCCAGTGATGTCCTGGTTGTGATGTGCGGCCCAGCCCCAATGATTCAGCATGCATGCCTGCCCAACTTGTCGAAGCTGGGCTACAGCACAAAAAATATTTTTGCATATTAATTCTGCATATGCACCACTGGTCCACTTTGAGCTGGGAAACTGACGTAGTCTCGTTTTACATTTGTACAAAAATGCTTGTGCTCATCGGCTCCAGGTTACAGGTGACTCCACTGCCTCCTGTTGTAAAGACCTGAAGCGCAACTAGCGCTAGCATCTCCACAAATAAAGACCTGCTACTGTGCTGCAGCTAGTTTCATTTTGACATTCACACAGTAGAATACCTGTTGTGTGTATGCAAAACTGTTTCATTGGCACATTTTATCACTGAAACACCTGAAAACCAGCCACTGGGGACACAGGTGACCGTGCGTTTCTTGGTGACAGGGCCAAGTCCAGGTAAATGGGGGGGTTGTGTCAGGAAGGGTATCCGATGTAAAACTTTTACCCGGTTGGCCGTGTGGACAACCAGACTGGCCCAGACCAGAAGCCGAGGGACGAGGACGATCACTGAAACACTTGGGTGGCTAGACTCTTGTTTGGGTAAAATTTATTTGGAAAGTCCTGTATAAGGAAGAAAGCAGAACTCCAACATAACATTTGTTCTTCAGTTCTGTGGTGTTGGGGTTGCATTGCTCCAAGGAAGCAATATGAAATCAGAGCTATGCAATATTTTGAGGAAACACATCACAGAAATGACATCGTTGACCCTGATCGTGAATGCCACTCCCTACACCCAGAATCCATTTCAGTACCTCCGGACATGAAATATCTGCTATCCCACTGCTCCAGAAAATGGCGAGTCAGCTAAACCTGATGAGCATCGTGAGGGGTGCATCCCCCCTCGTATTCAGGGCAGATTTCAACATCCACTCTGGAGTCACGAAGCTTCGTGACCCCCTGAAGAAATTCTCAATGAAGTCTTGGTCGATTCTAGCTAACTTTCCAACAGCTGCCTGGAAGTTGTTGCTAAGGACCCCATATACATTATGTGGATCAGCCTTGCGTCCAAACAGAAGGAAGAGGGTGTAGCAGTCCCTGCCCACCGCGGTGCAGAACCGCACTATCCGCTCCTCGTAGGTGAGACCAGAAGACTCCATGTGTGCTATCTGCATGGACTCGCTTAGATCTTCGTTCTCACCATTTCTGTGGGCTTGGTGGAGGACCCTGACAGCCATCTGAATCCTGGGAAGCCTGGTGGCCCCATCCAGTACTGTCCAAACCCAGTCGACCCCCAAAAGTGTCCTCTGCTCAGGAGTCATTACAGTGCATTTGAAAGAGTTTGGCAAGTTGTGCCGGATACTGCAATGGATGTAGGCCATGAGGAAGATCTCTCTCAGGGACTTGGCACTGGGGTGAAACCTGTTTTCTGGGTCCAGAAACAGCAGACAGTCCCGGACTCTGGCAGCGGCGACGTGAGTGCAGTCGGAGAACAGCGGAGCCAGTTCAGGGGAGCTGGGACTCACTTTCCCCAACAAGACCTTCAACATGCTGAATATATTCTCCAGATTGCCTTCTTACTCCTGGTTTAAAGTGTCGTCTCCCTGATGCACTGAAAAGAATCAAACATATATACATATACAGCCATGCATTTATACACACACCAACTCATTGATGGGCCTTTTTTACATTATAGAACAAAACTGAAGACCCAGGACTATAAAATAAGAAACATGCGAGGTTATGGAGCTTTTGTTGTGATGGCAGCATTTCCATAGCTGCCACATGGCAGGGGCATCCAAACTTTTGACTGGTAGTGTAGATATTCTTTTGAAAGGATTGCAAACTCTTTTCCATTGGAAACTCAAAATTTCATTTAAAAACAAGGAATTAAGATGAACTCTTAAGAATTACGCTTACTATCATATTTAACACTATTACAGACGTAATGGTGTAAAAGGAGGCTCAGGTTGGAACAATACGCTTACATATAAAAAAAAAAACATCTGAACATCTGAAGCACAGAGCAAGTGCCATCCATTCATGCAATTTGTGTTGCTCAGTCAGTCGAGTTTTTGGGAGTTAATCTGGTTGACTATGGGCTGGTATCTGTGGCTCTATAAACTTAATTTGACTTGTTTGTATTTGAATCTGAATTGTTCAATATCAGTTGTTGCATTAAAAATCTGAAACTGAATTGCATTTATTTGCCTAAAACAACAGAACAAGTGTCCTCATTTGTGACGGTCCTGCAGGTTGTGGAACTTTAACACTCGAAGCACATGCCTTCAAAGCTGCTACTTCTACTTAAAAAGCTGCGGCACCATTGACTAGCCAGTGAGAAATCCAGCAAACCTATAATTTAATGTCTTTACATTAACATACGTAAACATTTGTTACTCACCAGTATTGGTCTGTCCTTGGTGTTGGAGGAACGGGACAGTTCAGCACCCTGGCCCTCCTTGTCCTAATAAAATACGTGTGCTTGTTTGAGACTTGAAAACACAGCAGGAACTGGCTGAGCGGTGCCCTGGCTGGTTTCTTCTAAAACCCTGAGGATCTGTTTACTTTGAAGGAAAACCCATCTACCAGGGTAAATACAGTCCATGTCTGTATAGTCTATAGACTATAGTCTATATCAAGCTTTTAAAATATAGGTTGCCTTTGAGTCCCATGTTGGACAAAGTTATTAATAAAAGGAGGCATAGTTACGGTATTAAAGCCTACTCTCTATAGATAAAAAAATAGTTCAAATTTGAACAGGGCGTGTATAACAGCATGTTTGCCTGTTCATCTACTTCAACATGATATAAATTCCAAAATTCCTCAGAAATGACCTCTTTATAATAAGGTATATAATAATCCTAGAAGGTGAAGCACAAAGATAACAGAAAGGAGGATGAAAAGTTATGAGGGACTAAACTGAGCTGGTTAGGTGGAAGGTTGCAGCAGGGTGTCAGTATAAATGTCACTGGGGACTGAGCAGCCACTGTCCTCAATCTGCCGGTTTAAACGGTTCCTGGGTCACGCATTAGCATCTGCAGATGTTAGTGCACCAGTGTCCATTCACACAATGGCTGTTTGGCTCCGTCTCATCCCTCGCAGCAGCTCATCACAGCCTAGCAAGTACTGAAAAGCAAGAAGGTCCATGGGGTCACTTGGGTTATTGGCAAGCACTGAGGAGCTGTCAGTCCACACCTCAAACCCTGGTAACATTACATACGAGAAATGAAGCACTGGTGGATTTTTTTAGTATATATGTAAATATATAATGATATTCAGCCTTTTGGGGCAAATAAGTTACAGATTCCATTCTAACTGCTACATTAAATTTACCCGCTTTAATGGTATACACAATACACTTTATCACTTGTACTTTTTACACTTACACTTATACATTTATCTTTTTATTTACATTTTTAGATGTGTATACTCTTCTTGATATACACACACACACACACACACACACATACATAGTCTGTATAGTGCAGTCAGGAATCTTGTGACATAATACACACTTTATAGACTTCGCCATTGATGAGGTGTTGGTACCGTACTCACAGTCAGGTTGTTTATTCCTTCGGAGAGAGCCTCAATCTGCGTGATGGTGCCAGTGGTGACCAGCGCCTGACATGGCAGGAGTGAGCATTGTCACACAGTCATTAGTTCGTCCTGCAGCCTTTTATTCATCCATGACCACAGAAATGCAAGCAAGCTAATGTAGGCTGAATGGTGAGCATTCTCAACAATGCATGATGGGTATCGTTCCTGCTCCAGGACATGTGAATGGAATTTTGTGAACTAAATCATCAGTGCAGCAGGTTAGTGGATGGCACTGGTTGCTCATGCAAGTTCCTGGTGTTCCTATTGCTTGTGCTGCCCAAAATTAACCAATAACAGCCTTCTAAAGGACATGCAAGTGCTATATGTTGAAGAAGAACACTTGCACGTTGATTCAGGAGGATTTATTGATCAGTAGAAGTCATTTTTTCAAGGGATAATACCCTCGACAGATATAAGAACATACTCTGTACCATCACAGTTATAAAAAAGTATGATAGTGGATTGGCTTGTATGAAAATATTCAACTGTATTAAAAATCGATACCTTATAGATTATGTTTAGCCATAAATATTTATCTAAATATGCAAATATTGCACAAGTTCATTAAACAACTGTATCTGAACAGCAAAAGGGGATAAATACTTTTATTTGAATTTAGTATACACTACCAGTTAAAAGTCTGGACGCCCCTACTCTGTGGCAGTTATGGAGACTAAGATGGAGCCATTTTGAAGAATCCAGTACAAAAAAAACATATTTAGCATTTGTTGTATCAGGATAAAGTAAAGTATGTTTGATGAATCAGTTTTTTCTGAGTCTTCTCACTTTCATGGCTGCTTTGTGCATTATTATCATCATCATGAGATGAGTGAAAAGAAAGTGTTCAGTATAATGCTGGCATCACAGTAAAAACTCCCTGATTTGGAAAGACGCGAAACTTTTTGATAGTTTAGTGAAATTAAAGTGATTGTCATTGTGATACACTGCAGCACAGCACACAGTGACATGACAAGATGTGTCCTCCGTATTTAACCATCACCCTTGGTGAGCAGTGGGCAGCCATGACAGGTGCCCAGAGAGCAGTGTGTGGGGACGGTGCTTTGCTCAGTGGCACAGTTTTGGGGGTCGACTGGGTTTGGACAGTACTGGAGGGGGCCACCAGGCTTCCCAGGATTCAGATGGCTGTCAGGGTCCTCCACGAAGTTCACAGAAATGGTGAGAACAAAGCTATAAGTCAATGCAGATTGCAACCTTCTGATTACGGGGCCACTTCCTTAACCGCTAGGCCACCACTCCCCCGTGCTAGGTCACCACTGTTTATTACATAACCTCACGTGTGGTATTTCATAACCCTGTGTTTTGCTTTATAATGTTAAAAATGAGTAGGTGCGTCAAAATGTTGACTGGTAGTGTATACCTGTAATTTCACAGATAACTCAAAAGGCCGTATGTTCAACCTGGCACTAAATGCAGCACAATACGCTAACTATGAGGTCCACAGGGTTTACATAAATAAATAAAAAACAGAAAGAACGGGCATTATTTATCTGTACCTAACCCTGGGTGGATGTACACATACACTCTAACTAACTCAATATCGTGCTCTGTGTGACCAAAATAATTACACACTATCAAAAAGGGAGACTGATCATTTACAAGCTCTTCTCTCTTGTTGTATTTATATAAACCCTGCGGATGCAAGCAAGCCCCATGCTTGGTGCATACGTTTATTACCAGTTATAAGTGGCGTCCAGAGTGTGTTAACTGGGAGAAATGACTTCTCAGCTGCAAAACACACCTCCTGGTCCCTGGCATCTGGGCCCGATGTCTGGACTCCGAGTGAAATGCCCAGGATGCAGTTCATGCCAGTGAATTAATGGAGAAAGGCAGAGGCCACAGACATACGTGTTACACGGCACTGAGGGATTGAGGGTGGCAGATGAATGGCAGTTATTGACTGCAAGCTTATTGGTTGATGAGGAAAGGAGGAGGAGGAGGGGGAAGAGGTGTGGGTTGGCAGCATCAGCTTGGTGGTCCCACCTGCTCCCGCCTTCCAGGGTCCCGGTCTAAGATTGGGCTAAGGCCCCTGAATCCAGAGTAGGGCCGGTTCTGAGCCCCATTCACCAGCACCGGGGCCTGAGACACCTCCAATGGACAGATGTAGTCCGTGGAATCGTCTGGCTTCTTCTTCCTCAGATGGCCAAAGTTGGAGAAACCCAGCTTCTTTGGCTGCAAAGAAACATTTGTGAGGGTCTGTAATGGTGGGCGGGCCTCCTGTAAGCCCAGCTCTGCTGAGGGAGTGAATTATATTATCCTGCTGGTCCCTCAGAGCTGCTGCCTCTGGGAAATTGGACTACACACATACTAATGGCCTGGGTGGAGCACTGGGATTATCCAGGTCTGAGGAGTCAGGCGAACGGGGATTAAGAGGGAAGGAAGGGGTGAGAAAAGGACACAGAAATAGGAAGAGTGGGAAAAAAAAGATGATGAGAATGAAATAGGTTAGAGAGCAGAAAAAAGGAGAAGTGGAATGAAAAGTCTTAAAGAATGGAATGGGTAAACACGGAAAAATTTGAAAAACTAAGATACCAAGAAAAAGAGAGAGAGGAATAAAGACGATAAATTCCCTGTTCAGGAACCCCCACACACAGTTTCCTAATACTGCAGCGGCACTAATCTCCTACCCGCACTTTAGCAGTGGTGCTGAGGGGGGTGTAGCTGGGTGACTCTGTGAAGTCCCTCTTCGCCAGCTGGGCCTGCCGACCCACCAGGGAGTCAAAGTTGGTGGCCAGGTGGCGCCGCAGCAGTGTTTTCTGTGGTGGGATGTTCAGAAGCATGGCCAGTGTGTCCGAGTTGAAACGAGGCTCTAGGATCTGTCAAAGTAAAGTGAAAACTTGTTAACGCATTATGCAAAAATCTTATGCTTTTTGTAACATTAAGAAATGTGAAACACAAAAATGTAACATTACATTCATATTAAATATTTTTGATAAAAGTGTTTTGCACAAAACTTCAGACAATCATAACATGACAAACATGACAATCCAAAACAAAACAAAAAAAAAAGTTTAAATCATATATATTGCAAATATCAGTTATCCCTTTAGTAATATTTGCAATATATGCAATTGGCCATTCCAAGCCTGACAGTTCGGGCCAAAAGTTTTGAGAATGAAAAAACACTGGTTTTCACAAAGTTTGCTGCTTTGCTGCTAAAGTTGATCCTGCTGCGGGATCGGGGTGCCCCCAGTGCAGAGTTTGTTCAGGAATGGCAGCAGGCAGGTGAGGCAAAGACTTTTTGAAAGACGGCCTGGTTTCAAGAAAGGCAGCAAAGAAGCCACTTCTCTCCAAAAACACATTAAGGTCAGACTGATATTGTGCAAAAAGTAAAAGGTAAAGTCATTTTCT
Organism: Denticeps clupeoides; assembly: GCF_900700375.1. Lineage (NCBI taxonomy): Eukaryota > Metazoa > Chordata > Actinopteri > Clupeiformes > Denticipitidae > Denticeps > Denticeps clupeoides. The sequence goes on along the minus strand of NC_041713.1, from coordinate 23,667,952 downwards.
CTGATGAAGCCCCTTTCTGATTGTTTGGGGTTCCTGGAAAAATGAGAAGAAAAGGTGACGTTACCATCAGTCCTGTCTCGTGCCAACAGTAAAGCATCCCGAGGCCATTCATGTGTGGGGCTGCTTCTCATCCAAGGGAGTGGGCTCACTCACAATTTTGCCCCATGAATAAAGAATGGTATCAAAACATCCTCCAGCAACTTCTCCCAACCATCCAAGAACAGTTTGATGAAGAACAATACCTTTTCCAGCATGATGGATCACCGCGCCAAAGTGGTAACTAAGTGGTTCGGGGGAACAAAACACTGAAATTTTGGGTCCATGACCAGGAAACTCCCCAGAACTTAATCCAATTTAAACTTGTGGTTAATTCTCAAGAGGCAGGTGGACAACCAAAAATCCATAAATTCTGACATACTACTGGCTGGTTCTCACATAGCAAGTGAAGTCCCATGATCTTGCAGTTTGGCATACGGTATGCATTTAATGTTATTGTCTAGGCCTTGAAGTCTGATGGATAGTATTAATGTGTAGGCTAAAATCTATTTGCATACCGATACATTTTTTGAACATCATGGACATTGAGTTTGCGAATGGACATTGAGAATTCCTCAATTTATTACAGCAGTTTTATTTTTTTAATGTGTTTAGAAAAGAATTTCATTTCATTTTTCTCTGGTTGCACTTGAAACGAATAGTGGTTTTGTCCATCTCAAAGTTACTTTATACTTTTTATACTTTAAGTATGATTAAGAGCCTGCACTTTTTACTTGAGTAAAAAAGTTCAGTCAATACTTTTACTCGAGTCTTTTTAAAAACTTTTGACACTTCTGATCGATACAGGGACATCAAACATCAATATTTTTGCATACAAATTAGTCCACCAGGTGGTGCTGTGGAACGTTTTCTTTAGTGAGGTCAGCAGAGATGAGAATGCGACTACAACCTCCACTCCTGTAGCTGGCGCTGTACAGCTGAGTACTTTGATAGACATGATAACAGCATCTTGTATTTCAGCTCTGTTTTTACATTGTCAGAAACTGTAGAATATTGCAATATGTACAGTATCACAATATATTGTGATATAATCGTATCGTGACCCGTGTATCGTGATACGTATTGTAAGATACAAAATAGATAACAAAATAGATTTGATTTGTTGACCATGGTGTAGCCCTACTTACAACAAGACCCCCATGTACACCGCTGCCCCTCAGGTTGGGTGCATATTCAGCCAAGTCCACTGAGCGCAGCCACTCCATCACACGGTGATTGGACCACTGCATGACCTCTGATGGGGTCGTCTTGTTCTAAAAAACAGAATGGGCCGAGTCTTAGAGGGTGTGGGACTTTTTTCATATATCATTTGATGTAACTGATCCAATACGATCATCATGTTAGAAGTGACAGAGGCCTTGAAAACACTGCAAAGCCACATCACACTTAATCACTTATATAATAATCATTTTTCATATCTCTCTTTCTATGTGTTTGACAAAAAGACATCATTTTTGAAACAGCAGAAGTGACAAACTGTCACTGTTCCACCACGTGGAACATGTTGAGCCAACATGGCAGAAATAAATTGTCCAATTCACCGTAAAAAGCCTCTAGGATATAGGTGAACTTGGAATGCTGTCTCACCTCATCACCCGGCCTGCGCTTCAGGCAATTGGGGTTGAACTTGTTGAGGTGAAGGACGTGGATGGCACCCTTGATGCTGAGGTGATGGAGCTGACTTGTTACTTTCAGGAACAGAAGATCATCCTGGAATGAAATGATGATTAGGGTGAAATGATTTCAGCATTAAAATTCAGACATATAGTCTTAGACTCTTACCACTGTCATGTACTGCAGCATCCTCCCGTCCACCCTCGCTTCACTAAACTGGTCTTTGTACTGAGGCAGACCAATGTCGTCCAGCCAACCTGCTCACAGGAGAGATTTTAAACAAACAGAGCTACAATCTAACACAAATGCTGACAGGCACGAGAAGGGGGACCTACGTGTGACCCAGATGTGGTCGAGTTCTGATGACTTCTCATTTGCCTTGTTGCTGAAGGACTGTAGAGCCAGCTGTAACTTTTTCCGGTGAAGCGGATGCTTAATCCCCATCTCCTTTCATGAAAATGACATTAATGCTTTTAAATCCAGAGATCAAGGTATATTCCTGTAAGGGCCAACCAACACTGTCCAACCCTGCCGACATCATCACCACTAAACATCACAGGCACTTTTGACAATTCTGACATGAGGCCACACCAGTGAGAGTGATGCTGGAGATCTGAACTGGCAGATGACAGGTACGACTAATGAGTCATTAGGACACATGACGTGACTGCTTCACAGTGATGGTGGCAGTAAAAGCAATTTGGACATGTGATCATCAGTTGGATGATTGACAGGCTGAACGACAGACCAATTGTGGAGCAGGACAATCATTTGAAATGAAGAGACAGGCGTTATGGATCATCAGATGGCTGCAGTCAGTTATAATTGTTTGCTAAATTTCATTTTGTTTACACCCTTTTAATACAAAGTGATTATAAAATGAGACTGGTGACTGTGTACCGTGACTGTGTTTCCATTGGCTTTTTGCTTCAATTATGCTCATATCAGTGTTGCATTTCATCAGTGTGTGAAATTGACAATACACAGTGTTTAACACTGCAGAAAGTTCATATATACGTATGAAATAAGATGAGTCACTTAACACTGAATACAATTTCAATTAATATCATTATCATTAGTTCAGTAGCTCACTAGTTAAAGATGGGGCAAAGATATACTGTAACTTCCCACTGTGTTAATAATAAGCATTTTCTCCTCCTTTATAAGATAAAACAAAAGCACTTGAGCACAGCAAGTTTCCATATAAAGCTCTTTTGTAATTGTCTTTTTTCAATGATTGCCAATAGGAAGTGAGAATTAAGTGTAGAATGTCCTGCCAAAGACAACTGTATCACATGCCTTTAAACATAAGAATGTCATAGGGTTTAGACACACCCTAGAAGAAAAAAGCAAATCATGGCAATGTACACAGAAAAAAGAAAACCCTGGCTCAGTTTTAAAAAAAGTACTCCTAAGTATAAATTAGACAGCTAGAATGAGAAAAACATGGTAAACAAATGACAGCTACAGTTTCCTGTTTGTTACTCTACCTTTTCTATATCATGTGAGGCTGCAGAGAGCAGGGTCTGCCCGCTACTGACCCACTGTTGGCTCTGCCTGGCGTACTGGCCCAGCCCCTGGTCTTCCAGCCAGCTGCTCACTTGCAGTGGGCTCCACTTGGAGAACGACGGGTTTCCATCACTGCAACAAGGATGCAGGCAGAGTTTTGAGAAGCTGCGTAAAAGTGACTTTTACTGCTGATGCAGCACAGCTGCTCTATTCAGTCCACAGAACCTTGATCCTCGTAGGGGCTTCCTGTAATTATTATGGGATGAATATGGCTATTGTCTGGCCCTAATGTTTAAAGTGAATTAACCCAAAATGTACCGACCGCAATCCATTTCCTGTGTCACTGATGTGGGAGAATCGAGGGCCAGCCGTGGCACGTGCTCCTCCCCTGCGGAACCCGGCTGCGTCGGGATCATCTGCGGGCAGGCTGCCCGACTGGCTCCTCCGGATCCTTGCAAAACAGTAAGACAAGTGCTCTAACCTCACATCATGTAAAGGTGGGCATGTCTACTGGAAGGGCTCTATTTCAGGAATATCTCATGCAAACATTCTGCAGTTTTGATGGAATTACTCACTTCCCCCACAGTTTCTTGATTCCATGCTGGTTCTTTCTGTTCTCTGGAGAGACAGGAGACTGCTGGCCCGAGTCCACCCCTGATGACAAAGGGGAAAGGTCAGGCAGCACGGAGTCCTCTGCTTTCTCTGTCCTTCCTGAGACAAAAAAAAAGGCCACAAAAAATACATCCAGTCACAAAAAGGTCACTTTGCCTCATTTGGTTAGACATGTAGAGTCCACATGATTGTGCACCAAAAAGATCAAGCCTCCCACAGCAGCTGAAGGGGAGCATTAAATATATGCATAAAAAGTCAAACTAAGCTAAAATGAACAGATTAGTAAAGAAATGTGTCATTTTCATTCCACTCTTAAAGACAGAGGGAATGGCTCTGTATGCTTAAGGCTCCTTATTAAAGCTGTACGGCCATCCTTGTGGAGGCCACAAGCAAGCATCACATGACAGCACTTCAAAGTGCTCGTAATCCTGACTTCAGCTGTGGGCGGGCGGGCTTGAAGTCCTCGCTGCCTCCACAGGCTTCACACCTCTCAACGGTCCAGCCAGAAGAGGCAGAAAATGTGTCTGACAGCAGCATGCTGCGCTAGGACGCATGCAGCTAGCATCTTTTGCAGTGCAGTGCTGTGCAGTGCAGTACCTAGCGCTGGAGCACTGGCACTCCTGCAGCGGTCTTCCGAGGGAAAGCCGGAGGTAAGATCAGCCAGAAGCGGCGGAAATGAGCGTGCAGAGGTGAAGTGAGTGAGGAGAGAGAGGAGTTAGTCCATGCGGTTACACCTGCAGCATGTTGACATGGGAGGTCAGAGTGCACAGAGTCATGCATGAGTCTGCGGTGTGGCATGCAGCAAAGCAAAAGTAGTAAAAGAACAACTTCATAGCAGGGTTGTTACAGTCAGGAAAATTACAATTTGAAAAAATAAAATAACATGAAAGGATTATTTACTTAGTTCATTTTGTTCTTTTCCACAAAATATTAATAGTAATCCTGCAACTGCAGCAAAGCAGTATGATATCTGACAGTAAAACAAGTGTGTCAGTTTTAAAATATAATCGGAAAATATTTGAACAGAGCAATTGTCTGCTATAGTGCAACTTATCAGGACTCACTTAGGTTGAAGTCACTGTCTTCGCTCTCATCCGGGGATAGCTGCAGAGCCACCAGGTACTTGTCTCTCTCCCCATCCGGTTGAGCCCGTGACAACTTCCCTGGCAGCGTCTTATATCTGTCAGAGTATATCTGGCAATTCTGTGTGGAGAAACAAGGTGCATGATTATGATTAAATACCCGAATGGATGTAATGGATATTCGGATGTTTCAGTGGAATCTGAAGCTCACAACAACACTACATGGTCAGGTGTGTGTTAGGGGTTAAGGGTTAATGTTAGACTGAAACTGTCTGAAGAAAATACCTCTAAAACAGGTTCTACCAGCCGTGCCCCTACATGCTTGAGGAAGCAAATGAAACACAGAGAAAATGTGCACACACAGATAGTTAGAACTGTAACGAGAGGCATTTCATTCTAATCATGCAAAATACAAGTCATTAATTCTCACTGCCATTCATTATATTATGTGTTCAGTATTTTAGTATTCAAGCCTTTTATTCTGTAAGAATCACCTTGGTTAGTGACTGTGAGTAACTAATAGTTTGGAGCTCTGATATCCCGGTGTTGAATCCCCTGCCCCCCTCCCAAAATCTGCAGATGTCATTGCAGGGTACAGAACACAGGACTATTAGTCTTGGAAGTTTCATGCTCTTCCTCTAGTTTCACGGTGCCAATTTATTTAGTTCTGCATGTAAATGAAATTAATGTAAAGCTGAATAAAATAAAATAAAAAAACCTTCTGTAAAGATCCACTCTGTAGATCCTCCAAACTGCTGGACAGCAATCGTGGGCGAGGCCTGGCAGAAGAGAACACATCAGCACAGGCATAACCAGTTAGCCAGTTGGTTTTCTCCAGTTGGGTCTGACTGGGTTGTGGGGGTCCCTGCCAGTGCCTTGACTTGTAGGACCCCCACCTACTACCTAATGAGATGTGACAGGCTTACGTCAACAGAAGCCAGGGCAGGGGCGTGTGTATAGGACCAGGACATCAGACTGACAGGGTCACCGGCACCACTTAATTAAATGTCCCATCCTCCTAGCTGCCACTAACCTCTCTGCTTGCCACTGTCCATTGTGGAAGCTTCTGTCTCTAGGAGGAATGCTGGTTTCCACAGCCATCTGAAAACTGTTACAAGTGGAGAGACAGCTGTTGATTTAGGAAAATTCTGGAGTCGTTTTTAAATGTCTGTATTATATGGTTAACAAAACGTTAAAAAGTATAAAAGAATGCTCGTTATCAAGAATGCTTGCTATCAAATTCATAAAATCTTCATCACCCAATATTGGGTGACACTCAATGCATTTTAAAAATAAGACATTTTTGGTGAAGAATAATAATAATTTTTTTTTTCCTTCAGAATTCTACACACAACATCCCATAGTGACAATGTGAAAAAGGTTTACTTGAGGTTTTGGCAAATTTTTTAAAAATAAAAGAAAACTGAGAAATCACATGTGCATAATACTGAACAGAGTATACATGTACAGAATTCTGGTGAAATGTTTTATTTAATTAGTTTTGGAATGAGACACTTACATAACAAATAGTGAAAAAAGTGATTCTGGAGTGAATACTAAAGTCTATGTGAAGATGTGTATGGTGAGAACAGATGAAGAGGATCTTAATGAAGTGGTCCGGATTTCTTTTATTCCTACCTGGAGTCCAGTTCTTTCTGCAGCGAAGGAATCAGGAGGGGGGAGGAGCCTCTAGATGAGATCTGCCAGGTAAGAGGGTGTGAGAAAATAGAACACATCACATCCTGTATGCTTGGATTCCATTTCTCCACAGCTCCTACCTCATATCTACTGATATCTGTGGTGGCTTTATGTGTCAGGCCTCTGGATCTCCAGCTCCCACTCAGCTCCTCCTCACTGCTGCCACACAACAGCAGCCTGTCCCCTGGCACTGCAAGCAAGGACACACCCGACCAGTCATCAGCCATGTGTTGTATTAACAAAGACTGGAAAAAGACCTGAGCAGCTTCTCGGTCACTTAGCTCACGATTTATTAGACAATAAAGTTTATTAATTAGTAGCATCCCTAGAGATGCAATTGTTACACAAAAAAACAGAGCAAATGTAGATCATGCAACTGCACGTTCACAGACAGCAATTAAACAGTCTGCTGCCTTGCTTTTCTTCAGCTTGCTCAGTGTTAGTTAACCTTTTTGATGAGTGAAGAGGCGTGAAAACCCCATCCAATATCCTGAGTGATGTCAATCCCAAGGAACGTTTCACCCTTTCCATAGTTGTCTTGATGAGCATATGACTTGTGTCCTGCTTCAGTTATTAGATCTTTTTGTGGTGTTGAAGGAAACTTTTTCAGTGCTCCTCTCCACTCTGTATGCTCTCTCAATACTGGCATTGAGGTGTCATGTGGAAATTCTATTATCATATTTGTGCTGTGCTTGGCACCACAGTTATGTGTGAACAATGAGTAAAGCATTGGGCATCAGTTTCAGATGTGAGAGTCTGACAGAACTGAGTCTGGCATATGGGATGGAGAACGCCAAGAGCTTGATAACTGTCTATATAGGGATCCTAGCTAATAAAAGCAAAGCTGGTGTCTATTACTAGCAGCCATTTCCTTGTGGTGTGTTTCTTTGGTACTTGAATAACTGGTTATACGTTTGATCAGATGTGTGTATGTGGACAGCAGGCAAAGTTTTGTTGACATCCAGTTTTCTTCTGCAGACGTCTAGTTAATTCATGTAGGCAAGATAAAACAAATTATATTTAAATATATATTATTTGCATGATTAAAAAACAGAATGAATGCATGCTTCTGATAACCAGCTCTGTTTCTTTCTATATAAATCATAATAAATGTACTGCAAATGTAGCGCAAATGACTTATTTTTGAAAAAATAGTATAGTATGATGACATTTAATATTTTACAGAGAAAAACATACTGAATGCCGACTGATAGTCAAGACATTTGCAATAGGTCAATATCAGCTTCTGAATTTATTTACAATTCACAAAAGGTAAATATTCCTACAATGGTGACAACCAAGAGTGACCTTGCTCTTTGACCACCAAATCAATTTATCTCTTGTATATCAGATAATTATGGTCTCTGCCAAAGAAACATAATCTCTGTTTCTTGCACAAGGCTACATCAGCATTTGGGGGAAATGTATATTGTGTTAATAGTTGTGAATGTTGTGTGCTCTAAATGAGATCAATTTTACCTTGTGTGAGAGCCATCATGTCCTTCATGTTTCTGTATTGAGACAGCAGAGCTGTGAGCTCCTCTATGTGCCGGTTCTGTGAGGAAAAAAAGAAAGCTAAGACATTTAAAACTTGTCAAAAACGTCAGTAGATTTAGAATTTTTAGGAGGTGGGTGAAAGACAAAGGGCAAACGCAGCGATACGCTGTGAATCAGTTCTTACCTTCTCATCATTGGCAGCCAGTAAACACTCCATGCCCATTTTTAACCTTTGGAGCTCTTGGTCTGTAAAAGTTAAAAAAACAAGTCAAGTAGGGAAGCACGTCTGAACCTTTTGGGATTTTCATCGTTGTGTGTGATTGAACTGAGGCACGCAGTGATCGGCAAAGTGTCTGTTCTGTGCAGGGCAGACATGCATGTGCTGACCACTGTCCTGGGCTTAAATACCAAATGCAGAGTTCAGTTCATATGCTTGCATCTGAATGATTGATAGATCCATGAAACACATTCTTTGAGAATGCCACCATGCACCACAACAAAGTCAGACATTTGCATCATCCCTGGAAGCAGAAGCATTACAGGAGGTATTTCCAAAGTTTAAAAGCCCCCGCATTAAGGAGCTATCAGGCCGCGCATGGTAATGAAGAAGTGTGAGAGAAGCTGTGAGAAGCGCAGTTGAGGATTAAAGGCAGATTACACTGCTGAGGCATCCCCATGGTGATGAAGCTGAGGAACACGGGACTACGGGAGTCGGCTACAGAAGCACAGCTGCATGCTCTTGCAGATGAAGTGAGTGGCTGCATGCTTGTAGATTACGGAATGAGGGTTAAATACTGCCAGAGCCCGACAGGCTTCAATAAGGAGCAGATGGGACCATGACACACACACACAGGTGCACATGAAAGCATGCACACACACACACACACACATTTACTCTCATAGCCAAGACACATCAACATGGATGCATGATCACAAGTGCATGGATGCATGCAAGAATACACACACACACACACACACACAGAGTGTGTGGTGATGGAATGAGTATGACAAACATTGCAGTGCTTAGATGGTGTGACAATGACGCAGTGACAGGGAGGGGGTGGAGGGGAGCCGGGCGACTGAGCAGTGAAATAAATCAGAGGGAACCGAAAGGCTTACATTTCTCTTTTAACTTTTTTTTGTACACCTCCTCTACTGCAGAGGGTGCCGCAAGACCAAAGGATAGCAGAGAAAGAAGCAGGGGTCGTGGATGAAAGAGAGGTCGAGGAAAGAAAAGGGAGACGTTAGGCAACGCATCTTGTACAACTACAGCTGCTATAAAACATTTGTGAACCCTTTCTCTTCGTTTATCTGACCGTCCAACGTTCCCTCACGCCTGCCATGCCTGGAAACAACTACAGATACTCTACCTCTGTCTGTCGTGTCACTGGTCATGGCTCCTCTGGACTGCAGTTGGCTCTGCAGACACTCTATCTCCACATCCTTGGCAGCCAATAGCTGCTGGAGCTCAGCGATGTCCCCCTGTGGAGAGGACAGTGCTCAGATCACACCGGGGGCAGAGAAAACGCTGACCACGACGAGGCTCATAGGTATACAGCCAATTTCACAAGCTTTCTATGACAGATGCAGACATGGTACAGTGTGGAGTGAATCATTCCACGGATGATTCAATAATGCACAACTTGTGATGAGGTCCATAGGGACAGAAACGGACAAAGGACAAAAAAAAAGAAAAAGAAGACACTGTGTTAAAGATAACATAATGAATGCATCCCAGAGAAAACTTCTATCTTAGCCAGCATTAAATGTCCCTCACACATTTTTCTGGTCCACCCCGGTAAATGCTGAAAACTGATAACTGAGTTAACATTTAGGTGTTGGGCTGTATTTTAAAATGCCTTGTTAGGGGGTAATACTATTTGTTTTATCCTAGGTCCTTACAAACAAGCAAAAATTCATGAAGGTGCGTGTGTGTGTGTGTGAGTGTGTCTATAGCAGCAATTGCTAATAGATCCTAGAGCGAAAGTGTGATACAAACCTGATGATATGACCCATATTTGCACTGAATGCACACAAATGTCTCTTGTGTCTTGGACAAAGTACTAAAATAAACAGATGGATCAACTAAATACACACATGGAGTGAAGCATGCTCGCCGCCCACTCTTAGCTCTGGGTCTGAAAGCACTGAAGAGTAATGCTGAGCTGTCGCTCCCAATTAGCCTCACAAGCTTCCCTCTCTCTGTCTCTGTGACTTGCTATGTATCCTCAACTAAACAAGAGTATCGGGGCATCGTCAGACCAACAGTTCACCTGTTTTTGAGTTGAAGTACATGCACAAAACACGAAACTACGGCGAAAAGGCGAAAACATAAAAAGATGTGGCAAAGGAACTGAGGTATGTGGACAGATGGGACAAAACAAGGAAGAGGAGGAGGAGGGGAGGAAGAAGCACCTGAGCTGTCCGACATCGCTCCTCCCAAAGTTGCCGCTCGGCCTGAGTCTGCTCAACCGTGAGCTTCAGGCTCGAGAGCTTGGTCATGAGCGACTGGTAACATACATGGAGAGAGTAAGAGATGGACAGCTAGAGGGTGAGGCAGAGAGACACAGACAGAGAGTGAGAGAGAGAGAGGCGAGTGAGCCGAAAGAGAGATATTCTCCCCTGAGGTCTGTTCTCCGCTGATGTTTCAGCAAAACGAGGAGGGATGTTTAAGACGAAGTAAAAAAAATATTTTTTAAAAAAAGAAAAAAATGTAAATGCAGTTTTAAATGTTGACAACCTTATGAGTTAGTTAACTGTTGCGAGTTAGTTAACTGTGCTTTCCATACCTTCGTTGCCTTCAGCTTTCTCTCATACTGACTCTTCTCGCCCTCCAGCTCCTCTACTTTCTTCTTAAGGAGATTCAGCTCTTGCAACAGGCCCTATTAGAGTCAGAAAGGGGTTCTGAGTTTATAGGCAGATAAAAACAGCCTGAAGTCAATTCACTTTCAATTCACACTGGATAAAAGGGTGTCCCTGAAAAGCCCAAGCAGGGAAAGAAACACCCCACCCCCCCGAGTAGACCCTTTCTGGCTCTCTTCAGATGCAGAACCAGTTCTTCAAAGCATGAAATCCATAGACAGAGAGAGTTTGTATGATTTCCTCTGAGCCCCGCATGATAAATCTGCATGGGAAAGAGATGACCAGTGCTCCACACTTACAACACTTTCCAATTTTAGAGATACTGTGGAGGAGCACAGGCCATTTGTTATGTTCTCACCCTTCAAAATTCCTTAGTTAGTGTGGCAGATGCCATGCAGAATAGGCCACGTCCATGTAGTCCATGTTACTCAGTTAAACACAACATGAGAACACACAGCCAACAAGGGTCTACACCACACCACCAAGACAACTGTAAAGAAATGCGGTTAGTGTTAGGAGTCTGAGGAATTTTGCAGAAGAAAAAGATGAAATGGACAGAGGGGTCTGAAAGTCGAGTTAATGGTGGAATAGCGTGCTTCCGTACACAGGTTCTGCATACGTTCTCTCCTCCTCTGCAGCGGCAGCAGTCTTCAGCATCGGAGCTGCCCAAGCCCACATCAGGGCTCCGGTTGAGGGTGTCCCGGGAACCACCGTCCCCATGGCCCTCCAGGGCCCGCTTCTCCTGGATGCGGAAACTGATTTCCTGCTGAAACCTACACATCTGCTCCTGTAGCTCACTAATCAGATTAACTACACTCTGAGAGGGTGAGAGACAGGGAGAAAAGAAGGACAGAAAAAAGAAAGGAAAATAGGGGGTAAACGTATTGTACGTATTGAAATGTGTCCCTCAATACGTGAGTCTCAGAATCAGGACCACTTCCATATCATCATGTTGTTTATGATGATTGACAAGCTGTGGCCTGACAACAGGGTGTGTGCGTGTGTGTGTGTGTGTGCACGCACACACACAATGACATATGACATTTAAGCAACAGATTGCAGACATGAGTCCGCACATGGCCACATTTTCACTAGGGCTTGGCATTTAAAATGATTAATCTAGTGATTATTTTTACAACGCATCAATTAATATAATAATTAGTTTTTTCTAAATCGGTTTGATTCCTGATTATGAATACATTCATTGACTAATATAGCAGTTTATACATTCTAATTTACATATCTGAATGAAAATCTTAACATTCCATTACATGTTTATTGCTCTTACTCTCAAAATTACAAAATAAAATTAAAATAAGAGTGAAATAAGAAGTAGCTTTCAATAAAAAATAAAAAGGTCACCCAGAATACTTTTTCAGAGCAATTGAAAATTAAATAACCAATAATAAAAATCCTCCAGGATTTTGCTTTTGTGATTGTTAATGAAAAGTTGCGACAGAAGTAACAGTGTTTTTGTCTGGAGATGGTTGCTGTAAAACTACTGAAATAAGTGAAAACTGCAAGTAATCTCTGATATTTATAGTTACATAAAACATTAAAATGAGCAAAAACATGTCTTGTGAGAACAACACAGTACTTATAAAATAACTTGTGAATGCCACTTAATTGTACATACAAAATTCCATATTGCTAATAAACTTGTACTGAAAGGCATTCATAAATTCCACTTACTGTTATCTTTGGATAGCTAAATAGAAAATGATAGAGTGCATGTCTGCATCTCTCAGTGTAAGTACAAAAATGTTTTTCAATTAACAACTTTCCTTTGTGTTCCACCACAATCTTGCATGGAGGAAACTTTTTAGGATAAATGAGCAGCATTCCTGTCACACAAGTCTGCATGTTCAGTAACACGGAAGTGAAACTGATTACGTTTGCCTGATGAAAATAGCAGAAAGTGTTGCGATAGGACAAAACTACAAAAATGTTGAAGGGATTTAACATTAATTAATGTTTGCATTAATTATTGCAATCACAACATCGGAAATTCCTGGACCAAACTTTGGGGTTTGAAAACAGAAAATGTTTTATTGCTTTTATTAAAATAAACACCAGTAATGGAACCCGACAGCCCACCGTGGTGGTCTTCCTGATGTGGTATGTGTATCTTTCAGAAAACATAAATGATGATTTAATGTGTGGTAATGGATTGATTTCCCACCCACTCGCAGTATCCTCTTGTATCCTCTTATCCTCTTATATATATATATACTCCTTACGCCTAGTCTAGTATTAAGTACAAATTTCCAAATAACTTCTTTCTACACTGACAACATGTATGACGAATAAGCACATTTCTTGCACTATTGAAACTCTGAGTCACTGGCGTTGCTGCTACTCGCCGGTGCCACCATCTTTGTTTTGGTTCGAATGCATCGTTGTGCATGACATTGTCAATGAACGTTGACATGTCACCTCAGCCCTAATTTTACCATTCTGGTCTCTCAAGCCCGCCAGGTGGCCCCACATATTCATTTGTCTCCGTGTCTCTATCACCTTCATGATTTCCACATAATCTCCCAATTATGTTCATCTGATTCAGCACGTCTCTGGACATTTTCAAGAGCCAGCTGATAACCCACCTATTCTCTTAGGCCTTGGAGCGCTCAGCTAATTTATGTTAAGGGATCCCTGAGCTCAGGGAGGAAGAGACACTGACATTGGGGGATCTGCCATGGCGCTTGTGGACATGGTTTGCAGGTCCAAAACATGTCCACATGAAAAAAAACATGAAATTCAAAAGGATATACTTTTTCTTGCCACTGTGTGTAGAAATGTGTTAATATGAGAACTTCTCAGAACAGGGTGCAGTTGTTTTCAGAGCAAAATGCCGGACTGTTATGTCTTTAAAGGAGTAAAAGCTTTATTGAACACATTAAATTTGTCAACAGAAAATTAAGAAATAAAAGTGCCAGTGTGTATGAAGTTATAGTGAAGAATGCTGAAGAAATACTGTTGCCTAAAGATGAAAACATGAATAAATAGATCGATAGAAAGAGAAAATTATTTTTGCCCTTTTCTTCTGCTATTGTATGTCTGCTCACAAACAGAGCTAACAAACCGCCAAACCAGCCACAGACACAACAATAATGACATGGTTGATGTGATACACTATGCTGTTATGCCTGATGATATACCTGCATGTCTGGATTCGTACCGAAGGGTGAAAGTCTTTGTGGCTTCGGTATATTCGGAGTGCATGCCTGCCATTCCTCCTTGTAGGACGGTGCCATGCAGCTGTCACTACTGTGAGATGCGCGTGTGTACGTAACTGATGGCAATGACATCAGTATCTACCGAACCTTGCTCCTGACAGTGAGGATTTATAGAGGACTCTCAAAAGGAAAGAGGACTCTCAAAATGAACCTAAACTGAAGACTGGACCTGTCTTCCTGATTGAACACTGGTTGGTTTAACAACTGTTTGTTTATGACCTTTTTTATGACGGAGATGAGTACATGTGGGTTAAGGTCAGACCTTGTGTGGTCTGAATGCCGCACTGGGTGCAGGGCAAAGACTCAACTTGGGTGGGGCATCAGGCCACAGAGTTAAAGTAGTGAATTATAATAGACAATGTGACAAAACATTCATTGTTTTTTTCCATACTTTCCAATAAGCAAATCTAACAGAAAAGAAGGTAAAACACAAACAAGTGGGAAATTAAGTATATTTTTCTATACATTGTTCAATTCAAGTGAAACATATGGGGGAAGCCACGTTCTATTATTCGTATGTTCTACGATCACACAGCAGTTCATTTAGAAGAAAGCAGACATCATTACTTTAGTTGAATATCCAAAACCCATTTAATCACCTTGATTTGCAATTTCTTGTTTAACCTCTTAAGGTATATTAGAAATGTAATCGCCAAGTGCTGTGCTGTCTCTTGCACTCTTTTCTCCCTCTGCAGTCTTACAGGCTTAATTCTCCATTTACACAACATGGGGACTTCCCAGGTAGAGCAACAACAAGCCAAACAGTAAAGAGTGAAAAATGGAATTAAATGTTTACATCCACAGACTTCACTATATCTGCACAGAAGCGTCTGTAATACAGATATCCACACTCAAAACCACAGAATGATAATATTACCCATTTTAAGACCCATTTTATGACAGAAGCAAGTCAATGCCCCAACTCTCCTGAAATGAGAACAGTTCAGTTAAGCAGAAGTACAAAAATCTGCATGCTGAATCAGCTCATTTGACGGATTTGAACTTCCACCACACCCTGTCGGACATTGCGTGACTGACAGCTGCTCCTTTGAGGTCATGTTTATTGCCATCCGCATCCCTGTCTGTTTGTTGACATGCCCGTATTGAGTCAGTGTCATCTCTTTTTCATGGACCCCCAGCTACAACAACACCTACTAAAGTCTTAAACGCAATGACATGTCTTTACATCCATGCTCAAAGAATCCAAATATCATCCAACATAGTACTAGCTAGTTTATTATTTCCTGAAATAAAGAGTCTAGTTTGTGCATATTGATTAAAACAATGTCGTCCCTGTTGAGCGGGATGCAAGAGGTTTGACCTCTGACCCTGGGCAAGTGTTGTCGAGTGCCATACCTCTGCTTTGTTCTGCTTGTCATCCATGTTGATTTGGTTTTGCTGCTCCTCCTCCACACCCACCAGCTTGAGTTTCAGGTATGAAACCTCATCCATGAGATCCAGTTTCTGTGTCTCCAGACTGGTTCGGCTCAGCAGCTCCTGGTCCACACACACACACACGTACACACAGATGTGTGAGCTTTATATTCTACATTTCAGATCAGACTGCAGTGTTTAGGAAGTGTCACATACAAATCATGTAATTTGTTCAGCTGAGGGTAGAGTAAAGGTTTAAAGTAAGACTGATTGTATATTCCTCTGCATGTTCAGCCTCTGGAAGGTTCTGCGAACATGTAAAATAAACGGATGGGAAGATCCTCTGAGTGTACGTGTTGTGGGGAGAGTTGCACCAGGAAGGGAGGAGAAAAATATTGACAGCATGGCAGCAGAAACACTGTTTACTACAGAGACCCAGACACCTGTGTGTCAGATTTGGGGGTAATTTGTCACACCCCCATCATATCAATATCCATCTCATCAGAGAGACTAGATTTGTTTTAAAAAGCATGCCGATACAGAAGGAAATTGTAAACGTAAAAAACCCACAGAATACAACTCTGTAACTCAACACCTTCTTGAGCACAAAAGGCAGTAAGTATTTTGTTGTAGACCCTTTCCCACCTAGTGTTACAGGCGCTAGAATTTCAATAGAGAAACACAAAGTAGCTGTAGCTCATAGAGAGACAATACATAGACACAGGATTTTTATATCGCTCACTGAGGAAACTGGTGAGACCAGTAGTACGCCTCATGTGTGTCGAAAGTGCGATCACAGTTAAAAAGCAGAGGAAAGGTTTAAAATGGCTCAGCTCATTAAGGTAAAATTACAAATGAATCATTGAACAGATGGAAGTAAACCATTTAAGAAATTCGTTTAAAATGTTTAACCTCTTCAATAATTCTATAAAGTTATTATTTAGCCTCTTTTATGTTTGTAAATTAAATATTGAATTTAATGAGGTTTTAAACATGAGGTCTTTAAACATGAATAATAATACATATGTCCACAGACATTCTCTAGAGCTTTACTATCAGTAGTTACAACGGCAGAACGCTTGTAAACGCCACCCAGGAAGATGACTCATTTGATTTAGCTTTGCTGAAACAATGTGGTGCTTCTGCAAATGCGGCTGTACCAGAATGGAAGCTGTGGGCATAAATACTGGACTGCACCAGTCAAGCCATGATCACTTGATTCGCCCTTTCTGGTCAAAGCCTACTTTCACAATATTACTCATTAAATCAATTATTAATCCCCACTGAGACTGACTCATGCACTTCCTCTGTCCTTAAAGTGAAATAAAAGTAGTGCATTGAGTCCAGCGTTTGAACTTTAACGTGCTTTTACAGAGCAACTTTCAATCAGTAGATACAAAGACATTCCCCCTGGAGACACTCAGGGTTAACACAATGGTAGTAAGTGGGGTGTTAACTCTCTATGCTACTACCAGAGCTTTTAAAGCTCAACATTAAGAAATAAGGTCAGACTGTTAAAATCTCTGTGCAGCTTTAACTTTAAACTGCAGGCTGAGGGCGGCGTCCTACCTGCTGCAACATTTCCTCGGTGGAAAGGAGCTTGTGGTGGTGTTCCTCCAGAGAGCTCTCCAGATCGCGGATCTTCTCACCCTGGGCCTCCACCTGGTCTGTAAGGACGCTCACCTGTGGCACAAAGATCGGGACACGTTGAGCTGGGGACACGCCGGACAACTCTCTCATTCACTCTGATCTCGCTTTCAGTCTCTTCCCCCCACCCTCCCACTACAGGAAATATGCTAATGCATGTCGCAACACAGACCTTAGGCAGTTACACTCCTATCCATGGGCACTGTTTGCACAAGCTCACTGAGTAGGTTTATACTCATGTGTCTCCGAAAGAATCCACAAACAGTCCGTCTTTGCACGCAAGGTGAGAAGAAGGGCTGCAGACCACCAGCAGCACACACATGTAGAAATCCAGGCACTTTGAGGTGACATGGCCAACCAATCAGATGTCTTTATTTTTTTGGGTTGTTTTTTTTCTTATGGCTCGAGACTGTGCATCAAGTCACTGACGCTCAGGCAGGCCAGAAGAATGTGCCGGCTGAGCAACACTACCAAAACAAGCGATAAGCCTGACAAGCCATAACAGTTTCAGGACAGAATCTGGCTGATTACTATCTTCATCCCACATTCAGGTTTTCCTCACAGGCAGAAATACCAACTTTATCACGCAAACGTTTGTCAAGAACTTTGGGAATTCCTGTACACTTGTGACAGCTGAAGGTCTTGTTCTCAGTGCCCCATGATGTTTGGCTGTGTCCCACTGTCAGCAGGTTCACGTAATGTTTTAGTACCCCCTTCACCGTCTTGGGGACTCCATGCCATGATGAATCAGATTTATTTAGGAAGTACAAGGAGAATCAAGTGTCTTGCTCAGGGACACAATGGTGTTGCTCAGGGACACAAAGTGGGGTTGGCGAACTTCTGGTTCATAGGTGAGCATGTATGAGCACTAGGCTACTACCACTTTCTTATATCGAGGTGGGAGGGGAGAAAATGCATTGCTCACCTGTAGAACCAGCGACTCTTTGTCTCCTTCTAAACGCACCAGGCGTTCCTGACAGGTCTCATTGTTGCTTGATGACTGGAGGTTAATCTGCGATCATTGAAAAGAGGCAGAGAGAGGGAGAGAACTGTAACTAGTAAGACAGAAACACAGAAGAATCAATGTTTTGGAGACAATTTGATGCATTCCTGTCTACTTGCTGCAAACTATTGAACATGTGGTATGGAGCAGTGTTTAACCTCATACTCATTAATATCAACCTTTGTCAAAATTGTCCAGTGAAGCCCATCAAAGGACTTGGGCACTTGACAAATATTGTACTTACAAAAGGAACCCCCTTAACCACGGCTGTTGGACGCCTAATGAACCGTATCTCTATAATCCTGCAAATGCCTACACATAAGACCACTCTCAGTGGCAGTGAGACAGCAATATCGACACAGAGATCCGTCATGGCAACTCGTGTATGTATGTGGCAGGGGTAAGATAATCAGCTTTCAGCTCGTGGCTAAAACCTCTGCTGTGCCCACGGCCTTTGCATCAATGCGACATGGAAAGAGAGTATGTGCGCCTGGAGTCTTCAGACCATTCCTCTTGCAATAAATGCTACATTAAGCACTCTTTAGAAGGTGGAACCTGAGCCCTCAGGCTTGGGCCGGAGAGAGTGAGGTTATCCAACGCTTCCCCTAAGCCCATGCGAGCTGTGTGTGAAAGGACAGCTCTGCATTTCTCAATTACTGCGGCGTAAGGCTTCAAAAATGCAGTGACTGTCAACTATGGGTGGAATTTCAAATACACAAATTGTTTTGGGAGATGAAGCATTGATGGGCTGGTCCATGTTCCACTCTCGAACTCACTGACTCCTAACACCCTGCATGTTGAGGCTGAATCGCTACAGCAGTTTGTCACCAAAGAATAAATTGTTTCAAAATGATTAGCACATTCCATACATAATCAGAGAAGATCTTCTATACCGACTGTCAAGATTATATACAAAGTCATTATTGTAAATTATGATGTAAACAAAGTGCAGGAACCACAAATTTATCACCGGACTAATACAAACAGGCTGAAGGCATTCTACAAATGCAATTTCATGGATTGCCATATTGATGTAAACTCTCTGTGCAATTTATGAGCAACACTCTCCGGAGGCCCAGCCTTCAATCCGGGCGGCCCACATGTGCTGGAATTTCCCTTTTTCCATTACCAAGTGGCTTGTCTCTTCCCTCTTAAAGGCACAGATTGTGCAGGAATCCCAGTTTCATCGGAATTAGTCCACAGTCTGAGAATGTCTCATGACGATCGGCAGCCTCCCACACAGTCCCTCCCAGTGTTTCAATTTTATGTTTAATGTTTAAATGCCAGGAAATACATTTTTAAAAATGGCACCCAAAATTGCCCAACATAAAGAAATCATAAGTAATTAATTTTAGAGCACTCAAATTGAAAAAATGGCCTAGTCAATCAATTGTCTTTAAATCAATTAATTATTTGTCATTACAGATAAATTGGTTGAACACTACACACAAAAATACAGTTCTAGTATTTACAGCACTGTTTCAGCAGTAAAGCCAAACCATGAGGCCTTAATAAAAAGCTTAAAATCAAATCCACATGATGAAGCTAAACAGACATAGATATTTAAATGAAAAATACATGATATCATTTAATACTATTTTAATTACCATTATTACATCATGCAATACCCTTTTTCATCCGATTTAAGACGTTTTAAACTACTCCACGAACCTGCATGCCAAGTATCACCTGGATACAAACCCCCTTTAAATAACCAGCGCACCCTCTCTTCTGTCCCTTACAACACATGTGTAATGTCGGGATTCTTGAGACTTTCTGATAATTTCATTTGCTCACTATTAAAGACAATAACCTATTTCCAGACACAGCAGGCCCCAGGGCATTTTTTCTTCTTCTTAGAACTGGTTGGATGAAACAGCCTTTTGTGTCGCTGTGATCACAAGATCAAAACACCGCGCACACCACCTTAACAGAGCCACTATAATTACCCGTCACGTGTTCCCTCAGCCACAAAACATGTTTATAGCTTTACAGAGTTCACAAGTAAATAAGGGACATTTCCATGAACAGGGTATTCACGGTAGCTGTTTATCATGGTTTCTTTGCGCAGTTGTTTTAAAGATCATCAATGCAGAACATGCATTGGTGTGTTTGGTATTCCAGTCCTTGGCAGCCGCTTAGTGGTCCAAAAACGAAATAAAAAAATAATAATGATACTGACATATTAGAGCATAGTAGTTTGCAATAAACCCCCAATTAGGGCTGTGTTCGATTTCAATTCCATCATCAAACAATTACAATTATTTTTTATTTTTACACAATACTCGCTGTAAATTATGAGTCTTCCGAATGCACATGTGCTTGCGAAGGTAGTTTTTTTAAAAAGTCAGTGTAGCCACATTTAGTCAGCAAGAAACGCAGAGTCAGTTCACTGGTGTGGGAACACTTTGGATAGATGTGTTAAAGACACAGATCTTTCAAAAACAAGATTTGCTACTCAGTGGTGTCTGCACCAGTCAGCAACATGACACACCTGTTAACCACTTACAGTTATTTAAAGTAAGTTAAAGTTCAACAGGAAGGTATCTTTGAAGATTTAATGTTTGCTGTTTACTGCAATAAACGCAATGTATTTACAAAGTCTGTGAAAAATAATCGGGATTTCAATATTGACCACAATAATTGCAGATATGATTCACCCCTCATATAATCGGGTAGCCATACCTCGAATCTACAACAAGCAAAAATGCCCAAGAAAGATGACAGCATTATTTACATATATCTCTGTCCACCTTACCTTCTTCAGCCAAGTGAAATGCTTGTAAAAGTCAATGTTCCCCTCCATACTGAAGGCCCATTGCTGCCTCCCAGTCAGGAGAGCCGTGTGAGGCTTCCTGACCAGGCAGGCCCTTTTATTGTGGCTCTGCGCAGCTCCTGGTGGCCTCCTCTCCTGATGAGGGGGAAGGCAACTGTGTAAACCCAGCCGTCTGGACTGCAACTCTGCACCAGCCCCCCTACCCAAAAAAGCATCTGTTCCCTCAGCTCTCGGGGCTGAGCTGAGAAACAGGGTCGCCTTCCTCAACCAAGCGACGCAAACCGTACCAGCCCACTCGCACACACACACACACACAGAAACTTCACTCTGTTCCTGCCCCCTTCCTTCTGCTGCACTCTTTCTGTCTTTAACTTTTTGCTCTCCCCTCCCTTCTGTTTCAGTCACCAACTCTCTCTCTCTCTCTCTCTCTCTCTCTGAGAAATAAATTAAAGTCACATAGAAACACTGAAAGTGGAAACAGTCAGCTGTGTTCCCTCTTTTAAACAGACACAGGGTTTTTCAGCAGGGGGTGGGATCAATGTATGGGTGGTATGGCCCTGGATTTAAAAAGCACCATCAGCGTCTGACATGACTAGAGTCACGGCAGTGCAGTGTCATCATCGTCACAGAGGCCCTGAAAGATATTTCTGGTTAAACACCATGGAGCTCATTCCTGCTTTCTCATGTTCCTTTTTGCTCTGAGCATTTCCTGTTTGCTCACTTAGATGCTATGGAGATGGTGGAGGTCTCAGAAATGAGCCAATGTCCCTTTAAGGACCAGAGAATGAGGACAAAACATTATTAGAACTATGATTTTGTAGTTTAAAGGTGCCATATATGGATAGAATGGGTGTGAATTCAGGTACAGTTGTACATTGGATATTACAATTTTGTGGTTATCACTAAATGCCAAAATAATGCATTTATTCTCCATGTATCATACAAACCATGTTGAAAAAATCAGTGACAACATGAAAACAAGTGAAAAAAAATGAAACCCATGCAAAACACACATCATCATGTACAGTCAAGTCAGCATACACAGTAAACAGTGAAGTGTTGGCAATACAAGTGTGACTCCCTGTACATCTCCACAATGCTTCAAAAAATCTCTCCTGACCATATCCCCTTCATTTCTCAAATATAAATGTTTCTATTACATCTGGTCATGTGACAACTGCCTTCAAAACAACTAGGGTTCTCCCAATCCGAAAGAAACCCACAGCCAATCCTACAGACATTAACAACTACTGACAACTCTCTTCTACAATCACGTCATCTGTTTCTGAACAACCTCCTGGATCCCAACCAGTGGCTTCATTCTACAGAGATTGTTTTTCTGGCTGTTTCTGAAAAGCTACATGTGGCCAGACCAGCAAAACTCTCATCTTTTCTTATTCTCCTTGACCTCTCTGCAGCATACAATACAGTTAACCACAGGATGTGACTTGAAATTAGGCGCTCAGCAGTGGTTTACTTCCTACCTTGATGAGCAGTCTTACCAAGTGACTTGGAAAGAATCCACGTCTGCTTCAGGCAGATTATCCACTGTCATCCCTCAGGGCTCAGTACTTGGTCCTCTCCTTTTCTCCCTCTACACAAGATCACTTGGTGAATTTGTTTCCTCACATAGGTTATACCACCACGGCTATGCTAAGGACTCATCTTCTCTTTTCCTCCCTCAGATGTACATTCTACTTCCAAAGTCTATGCATGTCTAACTGACATTTCATCTAGAATGGCAGCCCATCATCTAAAACTCAATCGCACCAAAATCACAATAATATTCATTCCATCTTGCTACCTAATACAGATCTCTGCTTCTACAACTGCACGCAACCTTGGAGTAACTATAGACAACCAACTCTCCATCTCGATTCACATCATTAATCTTTCCCACTCATGTAGATTCCTTCTCTACAATATCAGACTTATCCGCCCTTATCTATCAACACAGGCCACCCAGCTACTTGTTCAGTACCTAGTAATTCCACGACTACATTACTGTAACTCCCTGCTAGCAGGTTTGCCTCTGAATGCCATCCAACCTCTACAACTAATACAGAATGCAGCAACAGACTGATTTTCAACCTCCAGAAGGGGGGCAGTGGTGTCCTAGCAATTAAGGAAGCCACCCCATTATCAGAAGGTTGCCAGTTCAAATCCCGGGCCGCCAAGGTGCCACTGAGGTGCCACTGAGCAAAGCACCCTCCCCACACACTGCTCCCCAGGTGCCTGTCATGGCTGCTCACTGCTCACCAAGGGTGATGGGTAAAAAGCAGAGGACATATTTGTAAGCACACAGTTGTGTGCTGTGCTGTGTATCACAATGACAATCACTACACTTTTACTTTCACAAATTCGCCACACTCCTACGTTCCCGCCACAGTCACTGAGTATTTTCAAACGGTAGCTTAAGACCTTTCTCTTTAGAGAATACTTAGACTAACTTGTAACTTTCATATAGTCTGACTTATGCAAGAAAAACTACAACCCAGTGATTAAAATGATTGTATTCATTGTAGTCCCAGAACTGATCATTTCATTGACCAGTAATCACATTATAAGTTGCTCTGGATAAAGGCGTCTGCCAAATGTCTCAAATGTAAAAGTAAATAATGGCTGTAACCTGTCTGACTTTACATACCTTGATTTGTTACCCACTTTCTGACTGACTTGCACATTTTTCTATCTGATATTGCCAGACCATCTAAGCCTTTTCCATTAAACCTGTGGGGGCATTCAAAGAAGCCTCTCTGCCACCATAAATGCAGCTGTAATCCAGTCAGCAGTCATATCTCTGCTTCTGCACTTTTTATCAGTCATACAGTACAGTCGGCCCGACCCAATCTCCTCAGTGGAGCATAAACTTCAGGCCCATCAGAGCAAAAACAGTTCATGGAGAGAAAAAACAAAGGGAGCACGAGATGAATGATGCCAGGTCTCTCTTATCAGTGTACTGACTCCCACTTCCTCTGGGACAGAGGCAGCACTCCCTGCAGGGCTGAAGTCTTTTGATCCTGCAGTAGGGTGGAGATGGGTGGAGGTCTGCAGAGACAACAGGTTGGTCCCAGTGACCGATTCTGTCTAGATAAAATCAGATCCCCTTGTGCAGCTCCCTTTAGCTCTTTAATTTCAGTATGTGCATGTGCAATTGATAGAATTTTGCATTTTGAATAAAATACTAACAAGTATAAAATGGTCCTGCTATTATTTATTTGAGGTGAAAAAAGCAGAAAGGACAAATATTCTATCCCTCAAAGGTGAAAAATCTTGGTTAAATGGAGAAGCAAAAAATAGATGATATAGATAAAACCTAGTTGAGATTACAGTGAGACTACAGTGAGCCACACTGCAGTTTACAGAAGGCAAAACTGACAAGAGGGGAGCATTGAAAGAATGGATATAAATTGTGTGGAGAAGAGAGAAAGAGACAAACCATGAAGAAATGGGAAGGAGGGAGTGTACCATGGTTCAGAGAGAGAGAGCAAGGGAATGAGACAGGAAGTTCTGTTTCTATCCTATCAGAGTCCCAGAGGAGCCCTGTGCCTCATGTTCAAAGCCTTAAAGGAGCTCTGCTATTTAGACTGATGCAAAGATGCACTTCAGGAAGACCCAAATTAGTTTGGAACCAAAAGTCATATAAAATAAAGTCACATAATAAAAATTATAAATCCAATGTTTTTACTTAATTTGAACCTGATATTCATAACATGTTGGTGAAAAAAAATAGTGAATACAGAAGATTCTCTGCAGCATTCCTGCATCAGCGTGTACATCTCATTTTTTAAAAGTGGTATTGTGCATCCCAAATCAATTTCAATATATATTCATTTGCTGTGTGCTTTTCTTTTTTAAATGTAAGTTTCTTGTGAAGCACTTCTGACTTCGGGCACATGCTAAGCATGGGACTTGTTCACTAGTTTAAAGTCAAAGGTGTCCTCGGGACATATAAATACAGTCTCTGAAAAAAAGTCTTGTCGCTTGTGTACAAATTGACCTCAAGTGCCGCTGAAATATATTTCTAATCAAGATGTTTTTTTTTACAAGAAATGGCTCATTTTATTCCCAACAGCTTTTATTATAATGTTTCAGTGCAAAACTAATATTCTAATATTCAAAGCTTGGTAAAGCCCATTGAGTCAATTTTTGCAAAGACATAAGTGTTAAGCTTCACCTTTGACTAATAATGGATCAGTTAGGTCTCAGGTGTGTATAAAAAGACCCCCAGTACACTAGACCTTCACACCAACTGCAACTAGACCTCAACAAACATGCCTAAGATTCACCCTGAGACTAAAGTGTGGATTATCAAGAAGCTGAAGATCAGATCCACTGCTCGAGAGGACCATTTGTTGGCTCGAAAATCTAAGGCCAGCCCATTTTCCACTGCAGCAGAGCTCCACGAGACCTGGTCACCTGAAGTCCCTGTGTCAACCAGAACACTTTGTCGGCTTCTGTCTCAAAATGTCCTCCATGGTGGAATCGGTGCCCAGAAGCCAGCACTAAACAAAAGACAATTGAAAAACTGTGTGGCATTTGCCAAGGCCCACAGCCTGCTAAAAGGACGGACGCTGGAAAAGTGGCAGAAGGTGGATTTTTCAGATGAATCTTCTGTTGAATTACATATTTTTGTATTTGCAATAAATTTGTTCAATTACTGAATTGACCTGATTAAATTATGATTTTTTTTTTCTAGTGACACTGTGCATTAAACATCGCTTGGTAGGGTTTTAGCTTTTCATATGAGCTATTTCTAACACCCATTGATTAATTAAAAGTCAAGTTAATAGCAGGTGTTTCTACAAAATAGATTTTTGTCAAGATTTTGACAAGATTTTTGACTGTATATCAAAACAAGAAAGATGCACAATCTTCAATAATGTTTGAATATGAAAGCATTCAAAAGCATTCATTTTATAGGTTATGTTTGTAAAATGTACCTGGTGAAACATGCAAGGATTTAATAGTGTCAGGTATGTTTTCCACATACTACATGGTGATGTATTTTGTATTAACCCTGTTAATATGAATGGAATTACGTTTGAGTATTTATAAACAGGTATGGGTGAAATAAACTGATTCATTTTGTCCAATATTGTTGATGTAAATCTGAATATCAAAGACAAGGAAAGACAAAATAACATGATGAGAGAAGGAGACAAACAAAGCCAGGCATTAGGTTTGTCAGAGTCATTACCCACCGTCCCTCTCTCCAACCACTCTGTGAGGATGAGCACCGTGCTGCAGGGCAGCTGTGTACGAAGGGACTCCCGCTCCTCATCACAGGCCTGGAGCTCCAGGGCCAACCTCAAGTCCTCGGCCAGCTGCAGCACCTGGAGAGAACCCAGCTCAAACAGCCCTTTGTTGAAATCTACAACGGCCTTGGAGCCTACAGAGCACACACAACGGGAAAAGGGGAACAAAAAAAAAGACGTCACATCACGTTAAGTCCACGTGTCACCATCAGCCAGCGTCAGACATCATTAGCAGCGCTAAGCTTTTGGCTCCAGTGCATTCATCCACACCCTGGGGAGAGGGAGAGTTTAGGATTCGCAGACATCTGGAGGCGATTAAAAGGCTGTTGTGAGACGCAGAATGCACATAATGACACAATTCCATTCATCGAGTCCAAAATCAATACAAGTGTGCCAGCCATCACTGTGATTTAGAAGTCCATATGTCTGTGTTTTTAACACTAGCAATCCAGCAACTACTTCAGCCATGGGAAGACTGTCTGTTCACTTTTATGTTCGGAGCTAACAGTGAATAATTAACAGCTAGAGTACACAAACAGTATAAATGCTTGCTGATAACTGCTATAGCATGTGCAACACATCTGGATTTCAAGATCACCATTGTGACCTTGGCTAACGTGCACGAAATCTCTTACAGACTGGAATCCGGCAATTCTGCTTAGCTCAGGAACTTGCAATGTGACAAGTCGACTCAGATGTACCTTCCAGTTGCAGTTCCAAAACAAAGATCTATGAGAACATTTTACAGAAACCTCACTTTAATTCCCTTGAATTAAGCTGTTTGTGTTCTAATATTTCAGTTTTCAAAATCGAAAAGCAATCATATGCTCATAAATAACTTTCGAGAAAAAAAGTTTTAACTGTTCAATGCACCATCAATGGAAGAGCAACAATATATTGCTGTATGATTTTTGTCCCACCCCTATCCACTACATGCCCTATGTTATGTTTGTTTCACAACTCTCCAAGTTGTGAAAAGTGAGAAAAATGACCTGTGACAGATTCCTGTGTTATGAAGCAGGCTGGTAGCATATGGCTCAGGCATAAACCCCACTGCAAATAACTTGCAGCCAGGAACCCTGGGGTGAATGTAAATTTTGTCCCATGGTTGGTTCCTCCAAGAAGTCAGAAGTCGCTTCTCTCACATATTAAATGAGACATTTTTGAAAGATATCAGTTTTATTGAATTCCAGTCTCACTGGTTGAATGTGGCAATGAATGCTAAAATTAAATAAATAAATACATTGATAATTATGTAGTAAAATTTCCAAAATTATTTTAAATTTTAAATTAAAAAATCATTAGTTAATTCAATATGAAATGAATATTAAATAAAAATATGACCAATCAAAGTAAGTGGGTGGGACTAACACTGATCTAGCCTGATCTTGTTTGGTGTCAAAACTACACAGAATGAACGCAAGACCAATGAACGGGTCAGGGCCCCGTAAATGCCTCTGCACCTCCCAACGATGACTGGAGTTCACTCCCAAAGGGAGTGGTAATGGTGGGAACTGGAAGTGCCTGGCTTGGGCTAACGGCTTGCGTGTGGCAGGTGGCAGCAGCGAGACAAAAAGTGCTCTTCTGGTTAGCGATCCCCCAAACTCCACAGAGAGCACCTGCATTTGGCAGACGCCCTTATCCAGAAGCGACTTACAACGTGCTTAAGTTACCAGGCAACACAGACAGAGAAACACCAACAAAACCACATACAGTCCTTAGCAAACTATATCAAAGCAGGGGATGCTGAATATGTAGCAGAGGAATTTATTGAGGATGTTGGAATTATTTCGGTACTGACCAGTATGTTGAATGGTTGAGTTAAAAAGGACACACTCATAGTTAAATGTCCCACAAAATAAACAATGATATTTCTGCCATTGGTATTGTATACAAATGGTATTGTGATGCCAATGCATTGATGATGGTGTTGCTTGTGTTTCTGATTTTGAGTTGAGTTCGTATAGTTTTCAGCTATGGTGACAAGGCACAAAAAAGGGAAAGGACTGCAGGTGTACAAGGAGATCCATTATGTTTGACAACATTCACCTGCATAGCCACTTGAAAAGTAATAGGGAAAGCCAGCAAGGAAATGAAACAACACATTTTGGAGAACCTGTCCACTATCACTAAAATGGTGATGGCACTGTCTGAGCAAGGAAGGTCAGTGATGATATCCAGTGTCACAAGGGACCCGGGCCTGTAGGGAACTTCCCCACTGGAAGCTGGCATAAATCCTTGGACGCTGTGCATGTGGCGCAGGATTTTATGTGTTGTTCTACTTCCAATGCCAGGTTGGACCACAAGCATTGTTTAATCAATTCTCATGTCCTCTTCTCCCCAGGATACCTTGAGGCAGGCATTGTGTGAGTCCAGGTAATAAGCCAAATGTGCAGTACAGCAGGTACAAAAGTGTTACCTTTCTGGCACCCTGGGAAAGCTTCTCAATCTGCCTTGAAGTTTTTGGAACCTGGATGGCTTCGAGAAAAGAATAGGGCTAACCCGACTTGCCTGGGGTTGGTTATACTGGGTGTCCAAGGGTGTTCCAGGCTTCAGTGGTCTGTTTACACAATTAATGGGTCATCCGCTCCAGTGCCTTCACCCCTCTAGCAGAACTTGACCACCCGCAATTCCTGGTCTCCCACCTAATAATTCTGCTCTTCTTTCAACTTCTTTCAAGGCACAGGGGTTCCTAACCATTTTTGGGCACTGCCCTCAAGCCGGTTTCTGAAGCATCAACTTCCACAATGCACTGCTTGGTGGGATCAGTTATCTTCAGCACAGGGTGGTGCTGAATCATTTCTTCAGCTCGTCAAATGCCCCCTGGACCTGCGTGTTCCAGAAGAGACACTGAGGTTTCCCCCTTAACAAGTTGGCCAGCGGAGTGGTGATGGAGCTATAATTGCGGATAAATCTATGCAAAAAATTATCAAAACCAAAGAGCTGCTCTAATGCTTTCAGGGACTTAGGGTGTAGCCAAGCGCACACTGTCTCCACCCAGGACCTCTCTATACTCCCCCCCTCTGGCCCGATGATGTATCCCAGGAAGGAAATGGTTGATTGATGGGACTCGCACTCAGCTTCCACATAAAGGTCGAAAGAAGGAGAAGCAATGAGTCCTTACACCCAGGCAGGGTGCCGTTTTCCAGGCTCTGGAGTCGATCAAGGCCAAAACAGACACCAGATGCAAGCTCCACCTTATGGAAAGCTGGTGCTTGCTCTTCAACACATTGTCTAGCGCAATGGCCATCTGGATGAAAATGTACAACATATATCCAGTGTTTGTACATGTCAGTTCCACTTGCAAGTCTGGACACAGGCGTGAACACCAACAATTCCAATCAGAATCTCTTTATTGTGATTGTAACAAGTACAATGAAATTAGGTACAGTCCCTGAGCCGGAGAGCTATCTTAAATACTGTGTGTAAAAGCTACCTGAAAAAGAAGACAACTAGCATATATGTAATACAAATTATAATACAACAGGACAGGTCCTCCATGATGTGAATGCCCAGGAAACAGAAGTTCGACACCCTCTCGAACACCCCCTGTTCCCACTGATTTCCTCCAGAAATGAGCCCCACCACAGTGGTGTCGTCTGCAAATTTGACAACGGTGTTGATGTTGTGGGCAGGGGCACAGTCGTGTGTGTACAGTGTGAAGAGCCTTGAGGAGAGCCAGTGCTGACACTGATGGTCCATCCTGACCCTTTGTGTGCATTCTGTCAGGAAGTCCTTAATCCGGAGGCAGGTGAAATATGGGAGTTCCAGGTCTAACATCTTATACGCCAATATGTCAGGGAGGATGGTGTTAAAGGCAGCACTGAACTCTATAAAGAGGAGGTGTGTGTAGCTCCCTTGCTGCTCTGGGTGGGACAGGGAGGCATGGAGCATCCTCTGTAGGCAAATTGGTGTGCAAAAAGGTGGGAGGGATGAAGGTCATAATATAACCAGTCTCTCAAAGCATTTGCACTAGGGTGAGCGCTTCTGGCAGATAGTCATTCAGGCAGGTTATGTATGTTTTTTTTGCTAACGGGACTATGGTGGAGGATTTCAGACAGGGTGGGACAGAGGCCTGGGACAGTGACAGGTTGAAGACCTTTGTGAAGACCCTGGCCAGCTGTTCTGCACAGTTCCTCAGCAAATGTCCAAGGACAGCATTGAGACCTGCCGCCTTCCTGTGGTTGACAGCCTGGAGAGAGCATCTCATCTCACGTTCCTCCACCTCAGTTGCTGTGAGCTGCTGCTGCTGCTGTTGCATTTGGAACAGCTGCCTCTGGTGGCTCCACCTCAAAGCGGGCAAAGAAGTGGTTCAGCTCCTCTGCCATTGAGGCATCACCTTCAGCAGCTCCATTACTGGTCCTGTAGCTGGTGATGTGCTGGACCATCTCCTTAGCTAAAAAAGAACTTCAATGCAGTTTTCCATTCAAAAATTATTTTATTCCGACTTAATCCATGAATGGGAAACTGACCCAATGAATTCCTTGTTCCTGTGGTAGGCATGTTCTGTTTTTTTGGTTTTTGTGGAATATAAAGACACTGTAAAGGGAACTTCTAGTGAGCATGTTGGACCCTATAATCACAGTGTGTATAATGCTATATGTTTTATCATTTTTAGAAACTGAAAAGGTCCAGGGAATTTGTTCACATTAACACTTTTATTTGAGTAAAGCATTTGATAGAAGAATGTCTGTTCCCGCAAGATACAAATCTTGACATGCTCAGCTTCCTCTCCCAAGTCCTAATTTGTTGACAAGCTTTATTAGACATTCATCCTCTATTAGTTAAAACATGTTGGCAAATGCTCACACGGTTAGCTGCAGGGCAGAAAACCCACTCAGTCTCTCTACCCAATTTGGAATCTTCTTCACAAAAAGCAGCTACTGCTATGACGCAGAAAAACAAAGGTTTCCTCCACATGTCACAATACGTACATTTAATTAATGTTGTTATCCATGGCAATATAAAAAATATTCCATCTACTGTATATACATGTATTAGGGCCCTATGATTTCAGCGATGCGGAAAACGCAGAATCCAACAAATAAAACAGAATCTGCTATAAAACGCGAAATTGTGTCTAATTGCCGTTTCTGGCTGCTGCAGCCCACTACAATGTGTTTCTAGTTGAGGTGGGACTTAACTAGAGTTCCTCAGCACATGTCCAGGGACACCAATTGCGTAATTGTGTGGTCAGCGATGGTCAAGAGGCTGTCAGAGCCAAATCTGGACCAGTTGCCTGATCAGTTCCGTGCATGCGTTTGCCTTTTAGGCTTGGCTCTTTTGTAAGAACATATGTGACAACCACTGATATGAGTCAACAACTCATATCAGAAACAGGGAGAAGAAGCAAACTAGCACGAGTTCGCTCACACCAGCAAACTCTTGGTCATGCAAAAAAATCAGCTGATTCAAAACATGATTTTATTATCATGGTCCCAGTTCATTATGCAAGTCCAACTTTTTTTGTATACCAGGTCTCCCCAGTGTTTATATACAGTGGGGCAAAAAGTATTTAGTCAGCCACCAAGTGTGCAAGTTCTCCCACTTCAAAAGATGACAGAGGCCTGTAATTTTCATCATAGGTATACCTCAACTATGAGAGACAAAATGAGAAAAAAAATCCTCTGATTTTTTAAGAATTTATTTGCAAATTATAGTAGAAAATAAGTATTTGGTCACTAACAAAAGTTCATCTCAATACTTTGTTATATGCCCTTTGTTGGCAATGATGGAGATCAAACGTTTTTAGTAAGTCTTCACTAGGTTTTCACAGACTGTTGCTAGTATTTTGGCCCATTCTTCCATGCAGATCTCCTCTAGAGCAGTGATGTTTTGGGGCTGTCGCTGGGTAACACGGACTTTCAACTCCCTCCAAAGATTTTCTATGGGGTTGACATCTGGAGACTGCTAGGCCACTCCAGAACCTTGAAATGCTTCTTACGAAGCCGCTCCTTCGTTGCCCGGGCAGTGTGTTTGAGATCATTGTCATGCTGAAAGACCCAGCCATGTTTCATCTTCAATGCCCTTGCTGATGGAAGGAGGTTTTCACTCAAAATCTCACGATACATTCTTTCTTTTACATGGATCAGTCGTCCTGGTCCCTTTGCAGAAAAACAACCCCAAAGCATGATGTTTCCACCCCCAGTAGGTATGGTGTTCTTTGGATGCAACTCCAAACACGACAAGTAGAGTTTTTACCAAAAAGTTCTATTTTGGTTTCATCGGACCATATGACATTCTCCCAATCCTCTTCTGGATCATCCAGATGCTCTCTAGCAAACTTCAGACGGGCCCGGACATGTACTGGCTTAAGCAGGTACTGCAGGATTTGAGTCCCTGGCGGCGTAGTGTGTTACTGATGGTAGCCTTTGTTACTTTGGTCCCAGCTCTCTTCAGGTCATTCACTAGGTCCCCCCATGTGGTTCTGGGATTTTTGATCACCATGACCCCACGGGGTGAGATCTTGCGTGGAGCCCCAGATCGAGGCAGATTAACAGTGGTCTTGTATGTCTTCCATTTTCTAATAATTGCTCCCACAGTTGATTTCTTCACACCAAGCTACTTACCTATTGCAGATTCAGTCTTCCCAGCCTTGTGCAGGTCTACAATTTAGTTTCTGGTGTCCTTACACAGCTCTTTGGTTTTGGTCATAGTGGAGTTTGGAGTGTGACTGTTTGAGGTTGTGGACAGGTGTCTTTTATACTGATAATGAGTTCAAACAGGTGCCATTAATACAAGTAATGAGTGCAGGACAGAGGAGCCTTTTACAGAAGAAGTTATAGGTCTGTGAGAGTCAGAAATCTTGCTTGTTTGTTAGTGACCAAATACTTATTTTCCTCTATAATTTTCAAATAAATTCTTAAAAAATCAGAGGATGAGATTTTCTGGATTTTCCTTCTCATTTTTCTCACTTTCTCAAATTACAGGCCTCTCTCATCTTTTTAAGTGGGAGAACTTGCACAATTGGTGGCTGACTAAATACTTTTTTTGCCCCACTGTTTTTGCTATGTTGCTGTCAAACATGAAGCACTTTTATTTTACAAAAAGAAGAATGTGTAATACTTGCATGAAATACACATATTATTTACATGTAAATGGTTTACAAAAATGCTTTACAACATGTGATGCGTCATATCACAGGTTATTTATTCCCCACCCTCTCCATAATCACATAGTTTTTAGGTGAATTAATATGAATACATGGAGTTCAGAAGAATTAAAATGGAAAAAATGAATTTAAGAAAAAAGTATAACGGATTTCATAGGACCCTAATGTATGAAAGTTAAGTCTATCAAGGAAACGAAACATAAACAAAACAGGCACAGAGGGCCAAACCAGAACATAAAAACATAAAATATGCATGTCTGAAATGAAATATCACCAATAGTATATAGACACATGCACCAAAGAAAGGATCGGATATGTCGATAATGCATAGCTTATACAGGAATGGTGATAGGACACACATGGAAAGACTTAATTAGGGCTGAGACAAGGAGACAAAAAAGAATGTTGCACCACCTGGTGAGTCAAAAGCGCCAGGACTTTACAATACAAATTTAATATGACTAAATACGACTACAATCGATGTAGGAGCCAATATGTACAATTGAACAATGGCTCACTCCTGATCATACAGGGAGTGCAGAATTATTAGGCAAATGAGTATTTTGTCCACATCATCCTCTTCATGCATGTTGTCTTACTCCAAGCTGTATAGGCTTGAAAGCCTACTACCAATTAAGCATATTAGGTGATGTGCATCTCTGTAATGAGAAGGGGTGTGGTCTAATGACATCAACACCCTATATCAGGTGTGCACAATTATTAGGCAACTTCCTTTCCTTTGGCAAAATGGGTCAAAAGAAAGACTTGACAGGCTCAGAAAAGTCAAAAATTGTGAGATATCTTGCAGAGGGATGCAGCACTCTTAAAATTGCAAAGCATATGAAGCGTGATCATTGAACAATCAAGCGTTTCATTCAAAATAGTCAACAGGCTCGCAAGAAGCGTGTGGAAAAACCAAGGCGCAAAATAACTGCCCATGAACTGAGAAAAGTCAAGCATGCAGCTGCCAAGATGCCACTTGCCACCAGTTTGGCCATATTTCAGAGCTGCAACATCACTGGAGTGCCCAAAAGCACAAGGTGTGCAATACTCAGAGACATGGCCAAGGTAAGAAAGGCTGAAAGACGACCACCACTGAACAAGACACACAAGCTGAAACGTCAAGACTGGGCCAAGAAATATCTCAAGACTGATTTTTCTAAGGTTTTATGGACTGATGAAATGAGAGAGAGTCTTGATGGGCCAGATGGATGGGCCCGTGGCTGGATTGGTAAATGGCAGAGAGCTCCAGTCTGACTCAGACGCCAGCAAGGTGGAGGTAGAGTACTGGTTTGGGCTGGTATCATCAAAGATGAGCTTGTGGGGCCTTTTTGGGTTGAGGATGGAGTCAAGCTCAACTCCCAGTCCTACTGCCAGTTTCTGGAAGACACCTTCAAGCAGTGGTAGAAGTCTGCATCCTTCAAGAAAAACATGATTTTCATGCAGGACAATGCTCCATCACACACGTCCAAGTACTCCACAGCGTGGCTGGCAAGAAAGGGTATAAAAGAAGGAAAACTAATGACATGGCCTCCTTGTTCACCTGATCTGAATCCCATTGAGAACCTGTGGTCCATCATCAAATGTGAGATTTACAAGGAGGGAAAACAGGACACCTCTCTGAACAGTGTCTGGGAGGCTGTGGTTGCTGCTGCACGTAATGTTGATGGTGAACAGATCAAAACACTGACAGAATCCATGGATGGCAGGCTTTTGAGTGTCCTTGCAAAGAAAGGTGGCTATATTGGTCGCTGATTTGTTTTTGTTTTGTTTTTGAATGTCAGAAATGTATATTTGTTAAGTTGCCTAATAATTATGCACAGTAATAGTCACCTGCACACACAGATATCCCCCTAAAATAGCTAAAAATAAAAACAAACTAAAAACTACTTCCAAAAACATTCAGCTTTGATATTAATGAGTTTTTTGGGTTTATTGAGAACATGGTTGTTGTTCAATAATAAAATTATTCCTCAAAAATACAACTTGCCTAATAATTCTGCACTCCCTGTACATTACCTGACCAGACTTTTTTTATCCTACCTTAACCAGACTGACAGGCCAGAGTCTTGACAGGCAAACAATGAATGTGGCAGACAGAAAGTGTGGGTTGGAATGAACATATTCTGGCAAGGGGGTTTCTCAAAATCTATTTTCATCTTTATCCACACTTTGTAGGCATATTTGGTGGTGGATTAGAATGTACCCCCTGACCAGTCTGGGGTTCCACAGCCTCATCCACAACAAATTGATTCACCATGTTTCTGTCAAATCCAGCAATTTCAGCTACAGTGGCTCTTCTGCTAGATCAGACTATTGAACAAGCCTGCATGAGTGAGCCGTGGCTGCCCATGACCCTTCTACAGGCTCACTGTGGTCCTGACCAGTTTTGGAAAAGCTATGACCATTTTTAATCTCTTACATGCAACTTGATAGAGTTGCATGTAAGAGATTAAAAATGGTCATAGCAACGTCTCTATATACACAAACAGTTCTGGTTTGAGCCATGGACGCCGTTCCTATTCTATGTTGTATTATGCTCCACATGCTGTCTTACCTGCAATTATGTCATCCATCTGCTCCAAGGCTGCCTCTAGCATGTGGCTAGCATCTGACGCCATTGCCAAGCTGCTAATGCATCAGCTTTTGTTGAGCAAAGGATTCTGCAAAAATAAAGAAGCACAAAATTCCATATAGTATTGATTACAAATTAAGCGCCACTTATAACCTCTTCTGTAGTGGTGTCCAAGCTGTGTTTGATCATGTAAGTGGTGAGTGCTTGTTAAAGTTAGTCTAGGGCAAATGTTTGGTGGCCAGCCATGGAACTGACTGTTCTAGCCTGAGAAACAACACCCCGCAAAGACTGCTTCTTCTGCTGGTCGCATGTATCACTTGATTTCATTGTGAGGCTGCCGCCCTCTGAGGTCACATGATCATCCTGGTCCTTCTGGACCACTTAACCTAGGCCGGCTGTTTCCATTTGCTGCTGAGCCTTCCGACATCCGCCAACACAGACATCATCCTGAGGGAACTGGTTCTGACAACATCCTTTTGGACCAAGTCCCCCAGTTAATCACCTGATTCTTGTGACAGTTTTGGCAGCAACTGGGGGACCAGGTCAACTTGACCTCCGGGTACCACCCCCGGTCGATTGGCCAAACAGAGAGAGTAAGTCTCCCAGCAACTGGAGACTTATCTGCGCTGCTATGGCTTGACCATTGTCCTGGTCCAAAAAATCTCCTTACATACTGAGCCCACCCAAATTCAGAAGGTGTCCTCTGCCACCGGCCCATCGGGTTCCTGATCGACTTCAACAAAGGTCCCATTCTGTTTGTTAACCTTTGTCTCTGACACACATGGTCTATGATTCATTGTGCCCTGGATCGTGCCACGCTAGGCAAATCGGCAGTGGCGACGGGCCCTCAGCTACCATCTGGGAGTCCACCAATGGACAATACAGGAGTAATGTGTTCATACCTTCTTGTGTGTGTAAGAACCCTGGCTTTAGAGTTTTGAACAACCTGGAGCTTATTTAGTGAAACAGTGGAGCAATCAAAAAAAAGAGATATACAATAATCCGGTCTGGATGTTACAAATGCAGGTAATAATTTATGTACTAGTAAACTATGCTGGAAATATTTTTAATGTGACAGTCTAATAACAGATCGAATATGATAGAGCTTTAGGAAGATTGTGTTTACTGACCGTGTTTTCTGGACGTATTCCTTGGCCTGTTTGGTAATGCCACTGACACAGTCATGCCAAAGTGAATTCAAATTATTATGGTCATTGTGATGATAATGACAATAGCAAGCACAGCACACAGTGTACACAACAAGATGTGGTGAAGCCATCACCCTTAGTGAGCAGTCGGCAGACATGAAAGGTGCCCGAGGAGCAGTGTGTGGGGACTTGAGGTGTGGTCTTTCACTGGTCTCATGATTCGATAACGATTATCAATGCCTCAATATCGATACATCGCGATGCATCCCATACATTTTCTACATGGTCACATTATATTTTCAAATACAAGAGTTAAGGACTCGTACGCCTGTGTGGAGCTTTGATTTGCTACAATGAGCAGGAAAACTGTCTGCATTCAGTCCGCGCTCACCTTGTAACAGTCGTATAAATTGGTAGGTCTCTTTAGAATGCACATGGCACTATGCTGTGGGCGGAGTTAGTCATCTGCCCAGGTTCTGATGCAGATCGACTCTCCACCAAGCAGACTGGTCCAAGTTCCTGTTTCATTATATATTACATGAAAGAGGTGATTGTTATGTGTAATGTCCCCATCTCATGTACGAGCGGTTACTGACGTTTACCAGGTCGTGGTGGAACTGAGGTGCTCTAAGCGTAATAATTAGACAGTGTGATGGAAACCCCAGCAGTGGCCTGAGATTCTCATTATTCACATGCTTCACCGGAGTTTCCTCCACAACACCGACCCAAACCCGTAACAACCTGAAGCCACAATCACCAGAAAAATGCCTGGTTCAGACGTCCATGCAGTCAGGTGAGCATGGAATGAACTCAGACCGATTTTCTGCTTATTGAAGCAGCTGAACGAACAATAGCCTGCTTCGACACTTTGATTCTATTCTTTGATTCTCAACATTTCTACTTTGACTGCGGCGCGCCCACAAGG
This sequence comes from Denticeps clupeoides, assembly GCF_900700375.1. Taxonomy (NCBI): domain Eukaryota; kingdom Metazoa; phylum Chordata; class Actinopteri; order Clupeiformes; family Denticipitidae; genus Denticeps; species Denticeps clupeoides. The sequence goes on along the minus strand of NC_041713.1, from coordinate 23,629,968 downwards.
ATACGGTGGAATGCAAGATTTTGTTTGCAATGTTAGGTCTTGGATTAAAGTATTAGTGAATATGAGCAGCTGTATTTATGTTCTTAGTTATTCCACTTAGTTAAGTCCACAAGCATCACTTGAGCTGCTAGCACAGATTTGTCAGTTTTATTTAATGTATTTATTCAGATTTTTTGGGAGGGTCAGAGATATTCTATAGTCAGACCTTTGCTGAAGTGACAGGACTCTTCATTATTTAGTTTTGAATAAGATTAGTAGTTTATGTTGCTGTGATTTCAATACAATTGATTTTTTCTTTGAAGAACAATTCTAAACATTACTGAGGTATGTGCATCTGGTTTTTACAGAGCAAACTCAAACCTTTTGCTTAAAAGCTTGACTCCACATTGACCCAACCATTCAAATGTTTCCTTCCCTTTTCTACCAGCAGAGGGCAGTATGTTTTCAGTCCAACAGGATAAAATAAACTGAACTGAAGTGTCTCAAAATATTAACTTAAACCATTAGCAAGGTTGCAGAGACATCAGGGTTCAGGGCAAACATTGCGTTTAGAGCAGCCAGAAACATTGTTCATTCAATATGAAAAGATATGACTTAAAATGACTTGATAGAAAAAGAAGACATTACTGTGATTCTGTTCAGCTCATTCATCACGTGACATGTAAGACGTAGTTTGATTATAGTTGATGATTGTTTGCATATAGAAATCAAATTGTGCTCAGGATCAATTGGATAAGTTGCACCACAGACAGGGGCATGGCCACCGCCTAGCCACCCCCACCAGAGCTGTTAACAGTTTGTTCAATTAGAGCAGTGGTTCATTTTTCATGTAATGGCCTTCCTACTCATGCATACTCATGCTAGTGCCTTTGCCTGGTTACCCCAAGTCTTGACACACCCCTGACCACAGGGCATATCAGTTATTCAATCATTCATTAGTACAAGGAACACACGACTTGTCATTACAACCACCAAGGCGCCACTGAGCAAAGTACCGCCCCCACACACTGCCCCCGGGCGCCTTTCACGGCATAATCAACACTGCTTTATTGTCTGTAAAAATGATCAGTAGCAATCTGCAAGAGCATTTTTTACATTTCTGAACGGAATGTGATTAGTGAAGGGCATCCGGCATAAAAATCAACTGTTTCCTGTTTCCGCTCTTAATAGTGGAAGACCTGTTGCTCCTTTGGCAACAAAAATCAAGCATCAAGTTTAGCTAAATAAAACAATACTTTTAAGTGTTCAATTCTAAGACCGGCATCTCTGTAGGATTCATTCATACATGTGTCATAGATTCTGCAGATAATGGACACGATACTGCGTCAGATACAGAATGTATCTGCTTAGGCAATAAGCACCACAGCATTTAACAGGGCTTCTTCTTACAGTCCTAAAAGACACCATCACATTTATTATGTAATTTTAGGTTAAATGTCTAATAGCCACTTCCATTTCATTGGAAATAGCCACTTTCAATCAATATCACTAGGGAAAAAAAAGTTAATAAGGTCCACTAGAAGAATAACAACTTTTATTTCTTATTTAGTGCAAATTATCAAGTAGAATATCTCAATGGAATCATATCACACAGGAATCTTTGCTAAAACACTCATGGAGAAAAAAACATGAGAAACGACGGTGATTGAGCATCCATGAGACTTCAGATCCAATTAATTATTTTAAAATGCTTTCTTCTATTCCCTCAACAACCTTGAATTTGATCTACTGCATTTGCAAGGCCCACCCTTCACCTCACTGGTGATGCCTGGCCACTAACCCGAAATGCTAGCATCAACCCAGCCTGGTGCAATCACTGTGACAGTGACTGTTACGTGGCCCCAGCAATCACACACAATCACCACCAAGCTTCTACAACGCAACGATAAAATTCCACACCACTCGCTGTCCTTTTAGCAACTATTGTAATAACTATAAATATAATAATAAATAAGTAAAAAATAATAATAATTCAAATCACTTAAAACATAAACCCATTCGAGCTGCTTGTTATCGTCTGGCACAGTATGAGTCAAGCTGATGGAGTGAAGCCTGTGGGAATAAAAAGCAGTGTCAGCATTAGGTGGAAGAACATGTCAACACGGCTTAAAACATAAGCATCAGCGCTGACGCCTCACGGACAGCCGGCCGAGATTCCGCCAGGGCTGCACAGTGTGCTGTTTACACATGCTTGCACTGAGGCTGATGGGATGCTTCATCAGTGTATACTAGGGGGCCATGATTAATTCTTCAGCCTGGCCAAGAGTTAACATTAAAAATGAAGTGAGGTCGCCTACATGAGAACAGGGTGGTGTGTTGCATAACTTTCTCTAGTTTCGATCCCACGGGCCGCTGAGTAACACAGGAGCTCATTGTCACCGACCGGAGTGGAAGTTGTTCTCCCCTGCCAGTCTGGATGCTGCATTTGATGTCTTTTAATAAGAGCATGTTGTACATAAAGCATTAGCTGCTTATTTAAGTTTATCTGGCCCCACTTCCTATGTCCCCATGAGAGGCACGAGCAGATATTGTTTCATTATGGTATCAAAATCGAGGCCCACAAGCTACTTCACCCATAACAAGCTCAGTTCAAATGACACGGGGATAGCATTACAGCCACTGAATGCAATTTGTGTCTCATGACTTCCCCGCTGCACATCACAGCTTTCTGTGGCCCTAATGCAGAACTTTAGTAGCTAATGGCGATGGTTCACTAGCGTAACAGGATTCGCAGATGTAAACAGACAGTTATTTGCATCTCCTTTTTGTTGATGTGTAGATGAAGTTATTATAAACAGTGATTAAAATGGCTGGTGGTTGTGAAGATTGATCCACTTGTCTGAGTTGTAATGCCACAATTTCATACTTTGGATTTCAGTCCTTTACTTGCTGCTCATAAATGGCTATCTAAGGTTCCACCATTTTCAGAGGGAGCAAATGCACCAGGAAATGATGTCAGACATAGGCACAGGAAATGTCACACACAAACTTAGTACAGTCGTCAACACCCCCCACATGCAAAACCTGATATAGCACCTAACAAATATATCACCACACACTAAAAGTTGGGGTCTATTTATGCACACCTATTTATTTATATCTGAATATGCTCATAGGAAGGCATCTAATTATGCAGTTTCTGCTTACAATTGGGGAAAATAAATATTCTGCCTGTTCGAAACAGTCTCTAAGAACCAAATAATTGTCAATAATTCACAAATCCTGGAATAATGGAATGAAGAGGCGTTGATGGCCAGCACCCCTGAATAATCCTGGCCTTCTGTCAAGCCTCACTTTTCCGATTACCTGGCTCAATTTGAGCTGGCAGCTGTGACGCCAGAAAGGCGAGGCTATGGGAGCCAGGAAAAATGTCACTCCAAAAGCAGGCGCGCTCAAGTGTGTCATCCATGCCTCAGGAAATGTCAAGAGGCAATTCAGGAGCAAAGAAGCCCAACTCGTGGACAAAGAAACTTCATGTTTCCTTTGCATGATCTATTCACACAGCCAATAGATCGAGCATCCAAGAATAGGATTGCTGTCCTTTCAAACCATTGGTTGCTAATATGCAGTACATTTCTCTGACTCTACAGTCGTGGCCAACCGTTTCGAGAATGACACAAATACTGGTTTTCTCAATGTTTGCTTGCTTCAGTATTTTTAGATCTTTTTTTTATCTGTGGTGTATTGAAGTATAATTACAAGCATTTTAAAGTTTCAAAGGCTTTGTTGACAATTACATCAGGTTTTTGGGGCAGTAGTGGCCTAGCAGGTAAGGTAACAGACCCGTAATTAGAACGGTGCTGGTTGGAATCCCGAACCGCCAATATGCCACTTAAGGTGCCGCCCCAAGGTACCGTGCCCACGCACTGCTCCCCGGGCGCCTGTCATGGCTACCCACTGTTCACCAAGGGTTAAAAGCAGAGGACACATTTCGTTGTGTCACCGTGTGCTGTGCTGCAGTGGATCACAATGACAATCACTTCACTTTTATTCAAAGAGTTTATGCAACGTGTCAATATTTGTAGCATTGACCCTTTAATTCAAGACCTCTGCAATACACCCTGACATGCTCATAATCGACTCCTAAGCCAAATCCTGACTGATGGCAATCCGTTCCTTCATAATCGGCACTTGGAGTGAATTTGTGGGGTGTTGTTCGTCCACCCTCCTCTTGAGAATTGACCAAAAGTTCTCAATTGGATCAAGTTTCCTGGCCATGGACCAAAATTTCAATGTTTTGTTCATTGAGCCACTTAGTTACCACTTTGGCCTTATGGCACGGTGCTCCATCATGCTGGAAAAGGCATTGTTCTTCACCAAACTGTTCTTGGATGGTTAGGAGAAGTTGCTGTCAGAGGAGGTTTTGGTACCATTCTTTATTCATGGCTGTGTTTTGGGCCAAAATTGTGAGTGATGAGAAGCAGCCCCACACATGAATGGTCTCAGGATGCTTTACTGTTGCCCCGAGACAGGACTGATGGAAACGTCACCTTTTCTTCTCCGGACAATCATTTATACAGACGCACCAAAAAAATCAGAAAGGGGCTTCATCAGAGAAGATTACCCCGGTCCTCAGCAGTCCAATCCCTGTACTTTTGCAGAATATCAGTCTGTCCTTGATGTTTTTCTTGGAGAGAAGTGGCTTCTTTGTTGTTCTTCTTGACACCAGGTCATCCTCCAAAAGTCTTTGCCTCTGCAAGCTCTGCACTGGTGGTACCCCAATCCTGCAGCTGAATCATCTTTAGGAGACGGTCCTGGCACATGCTGGACTTTCGTGGGTGCCCTGAAGCCTTCTTCACAGCATTTGAACACAGCACCTCTCTCCTTGACGTTTTTGACGATTTGATTGAAATGGTTGATTTGGTTGCAATCTTAGTAGCAATTTCCTTGCCTGTGACGCCCTTTTAATGGAACACAATGATGACAGCACATGTTTCCTTGCAGGTAACCATGGTTAACAGAGGAAGAACAATGATTTCAAGCATCACCCTCCTTTTAAAGCATCCAGTCTGCTATTCTAACTCAGTCAGCATGACAGAATGATCTCCAGAATGATCTCCTCAACATTCTTACTTGTATTAATAAGAGGATCACTGAAATTATCTCAGCAGGTCCTTTTGTGACAGGGCTGAACTGCAGTGGAAATGTTTGTTAGGAAGATTAAGTTCGTTTTCATGGCAAAGACACTAATTCTCCTTATTTGAATATGTAAATGCTCAATTATGATGACCTAGGAGTTACTTACTTTACCACATGTACATGTGCTCGAACTGATCATCCCTCTTTTCCTTTCCTGTTCTTTTGAAAAGGTGCATAAATGAAGACCTGTTTAACATGCCCTGTTCCTTTCAGTATTTTTCATGCAGGCATGTCATACCTTTTTTACTTGTACCTAACATACCTAACTTTTTTACTTGTGATTTTGATTGTGAGGAAAGTTTAGATTTTTTCTTGCAATCCTATTTTAGCAGCATTGATATAACTATTTATATCAACTCTAGCTTTTGATAATCCATTTTTGACATTTTGACGTATCTGCTGTAACTGGTACATCCAGTCATCCACCTCTATGGAAACTGCGGCACAAAACAGAAAGGCCCCAGGCAGGACATGAGCTGAAGGATATACTGTCCTCCTGTGCACATGGATTTTCTTATTTACACCACACGCCCCCTTGAGGGTATGTATGTGGGGGTGGGGTGGCCGTACAGTCGAATTCTTGTAACTGATTAGTCTCGACAAGGCATAAAAAACAAGTGTACACATTGTTCTTGGTCTTATGGTGAACTATTATCAAAATGTTAACATATTTATGAATAATAACATAATAACCTCAACATGTCTCCAGAGAAAGAGAGACACAGCAAGCATGAGCATTTAATGAATGTTGACAGAAGTCAGAATCAATCTGATCGTCATCCGTCTTTCAGAGAATCTGTCAAACAGTCACAAGATCTGCATATAAATGTTGCCAGCGCCCCGCGATGGGATGTCATCTCAAAGTTTCAACAATCACACACTGTTCTCCACGTTGGCCAGAGCGCAGTGCTAGGCGGAGCCGGGGACAAATGACACCAAGTGAAATGTCCTCCGCCTGGCCTGTCCATGTGCTGCTTAACGCGTGTCACGCTTTTCATCATATGTACCACACAAGAGCTGGAATAATGGTGAGAATTAACTCCAAGGATGAAGTCGATCTTCTTAATATGACTCAGAGAGGGAATTTACATGTTTAAGATGACAGGGCAATTACTGAAATAAAACACTTTAATTTGACTCTTTCATCATGTAATATTATGACTTTAATATGAGTTTGTCTAGTAAGGAAGGAGGACGCATACCCACGACGTCACGGGACAGGGGACTTAATACAAAAACCACACGACATGGGGAAACGTCCCCAAACACCGAGACAGGGCAGACGCTTGAAAACATTATATCACAGGTCACACATGAATCTCCGGTCCGAATCCCGGATCCGGATCCTGACAGGTATTTATAGCACGACACCGCTAAATAGCATCCAAATATACTCACAACTCTCACAAATGAGTCTGAAACGATACTGAAATGACTGAACTGCCATTAATAATCGTGTTTTCATACAGAGTACAGGTTCCAGTCGCCACAAACACCGCCACTGAGGTCTCAGGTGCAATGTCACCTGTTCACGGGGACAGTCCTGCAAAATGAACAACTTTCCGTCCAGTCAGCAGAGCGAGCGCAGAGCAGGCTTCTGTGTTCTGTCTGGAGATTAAAAATGCACGAACACCCTGCAATATTAACGAACGACGCTGACCTTAATTAAAGCATCATAAGACCGTCCCACGGTGCTCCGCGGTGGCCGCTGTGTCGTCCCACTCCTCCTCCTGCAGCACCGAACCGGCCGCCTGTTCGCGCGCGGCTCTGCGTGATGTCGTGGGCGGGGCGGGACGGGGCGGGGCGGGGCGGGGCTTCGCGCGTCACTGCCAATCGTCATTATCATTCATTCATTCATTTTTTTTGGTTTGTTTTGCATGTCAACGCTCAGTTTATAGAACTGACATTAAGTGATTTGAGTTTCTGTCATAAACACCGACAGCGACACCAGCTGGTCAGTTTTATTCAACATCTTCACACTATCTTACACTCTCATCTTTTCTGGCTCTACTTCTGTTAAACTAAAAATATAACTTGTATCTGAGCCTTTACATAGAAATAGGTTGTTTTGGGTACATGTTACTCGATAGTGTACATCAGTGATGATTAACAGTGATGCTTAAGACATCTGTGTGTCCCCTTCTGTCTTATTTATTCCATACACTGGTGTCACTAGAGCACTAGGTTATACACTTGTTACTTATAAAAATATATCCAACAAAGCCTTTTCCAAAGCGTTCTGATTTACCACAACTGATCTGTCATATCACCACTATGACAATAAATCAATTCAAATCTGAATGTTATGTGTACTGCAATTAGGTTAAAATCTGAAGAAAAAAATATACCAAAAAGCATGAATGTGTTGAATGTCTACAAAAACTATTTATAATCATTTGAGGCAAATTAAATGATTTGCTTGGGAGAAACCAAATCAAATTGAAAGACAGCGCCCTCTGCTGCAGAGCGTTTGACACTGAGACTAAAATGTTATGGCCATCTTTTAAAAACATTATAAAAAATTTAATTGCTTGTTCATGACTCATCTTGTCAGATTCAGAATTGCATTTATTGGCCAAGTATGTGAGCAAATGCATGCAATGAATTTGATTGATGCCTCTTCTTTGTGGCATACCTTGAGACTGGTTTATGTAGCCAGGCCTAAATGACATTTGCAGGGTGCTGTATGTGGAGGTCTAGCTCCATAGGCGGTTCCGCTTATTCCAATCTCAAAAAAGCATGAATGTGTTGAATGTCTACAAAGACTATTCATAATCATATGAGGCTAATTAAATTATTTGCTTGGGAGAAACCAAATCAAATTGCAAGAGAGCGCCCTCTGCTGCAGAGCGTGTGACATTGAGACTAAAATGTTAAAATGTTTTCCTCGTTCCTCATTCAAAGGTTTGGGTCATTTAGAAATGTCCATTTTAAGATGGGATAAATTCATTTGTTTCATTAAGAAAACATCAAATGGGTCAAAACTCATATCCAAACATTGTTCCTGTTGTTTGTGACCCTGGTGGCTGGAAATGTCTGTTAATGAGGGACTATCTGCAAACATGTGAGATAAAAATTTACCAGTAACAATTTGTTCACACTAGTAGAGAATCTAGTGCATCAGACACACTTCCACTATTATCTTTTTGTTCTTGATGTTCAACCACTTTCACAGAAAACACAAGAGCATTTGTAAACGACCATAAACTTTTCAATGGCCATGTAGCTCATAGTGCTTTAATAATGCCATGCCAAAGAGTGATCATTTTATCCTTTCACATATCTTTCATAGTTTGGTTACACCTGAGCAGAACAGCAGCAGAAAAAGTCACGCCATCAGAAGAGGCCACAAAAGGGAAGAACCTGTCAGGGAGGCCACAAAAGGGAAGAACTCATCTAGTCAGATTCAGAATTGCATTTATTGGCCAAGTATGTGAGCAAATGCATGCAATGAATTTGATTGATGCCTCTTCTTTATGACATACTTGAGACTGGTTTATGTAACCAGGCCTACATGACATTTGCAGGGTGCTGTATGTGGAGGTTTGACTTCTGGAATTCAGAAAAGGTTAAACACTAATAAAAGGGTCTAAGATGCAGATAGCCTGCAAGCTTTTCTTTCTTTGTTAATATGTATTATATTAATATTTCTATAACTCCAGAAAGAAAATGTGATTTGGCATTGACAACAGTTTTCTATAAACATAATCAGCCATAACATTATTCCCACTGATAGGTGAAGTGATTTGCATTGATTATTGCTTGTTTTATTCTGGCACATGGCATTGTGTAGAATATATATATTACACAGCAAGTGAATACTTTATCATTAAAGTTAATGCGTTGGATGCAGAAAAAATGGGAAATATTAGGATCTGAGTGACGTGATCTGAGTTAGGATCTGACCAACGAACAGCAGTTCTGAGCAGTTCTGTAAATGTAAATGACCCGTCCAGCATAACCGTCTAGCTCCATAGGCGGTTCCACTTAGTCCAATCTCATACAAAAAAATGCAAAACCCATATTAGAAACTCAACAAAATTATTTTGTGGTTAGCAGTAAATATGTTTATTGTGTCTGCAGTATTTTTGAGACCTTTAATTCTGGATTTAAGTAAAAATTTCTAGTAATTTTTAATGACAAAGCCTTAATTTTTGAAAATCCAATTTAAGACTTTTAAGCTTTAATTCTGTTACATTTCTGTGCGATAAAGATAATAATTTCTAAGTGTGAGAAATGCCATTTGTGACATGTGAGCAGGTGAACTTGACTTGAGAGCCCAGATGATAAACACTACAACCAGGCAATTTTTTTGTGCTTTTCCAGAGCACGCTGGACATGCGATATCTATTACTCTCACAACTAGATGTTGACATTTACGTGTTTACTTTCCTGTGTAATTTTATTCATTTGTAGTTAATCACACTTTCACTGATTTACAATGCTGTGAATACAGCGACACCCAAAGTCTGTCATGTTTGTCACCACGAGAGGGCATGTGTGAAAATGAATCTCTTTCTATCTGCTGGCAAATGCAGCCAAATGCTTACATCTGGTTCACTGAAAGGTATACTGGATAAGAAATCAGAACAATGTGTACTACAATGTGCACACATAACAAATTACTTTTCTGCATGTTGATGTCTATCATGCACATGTCTATTACAATACACAATGCAGCACACACAAAATATATATATTTTGTACATACAAAACAATACAATTTATACAAAACAGGGTGTGATCACCGGTCCTGTGCCATTGAGTGCCTGTCATGGCTGCCCACTGCTCACCAAGGGTGATGGTTAAAAGCAGAGGACACATTTTTTTTGTGTGCTGCGCTGCAGTGCTTCACTTCACTTTCACTTAGTCTGTGTATGGGGAAGTCCCAGTGCGGTCAACACCAGCGGGTTTTAGGATGTCTGGTCGGTGAGCTGGCGTGGCCGCTCCAGCAGGTTGGTCTGAGTCATGGTCTCAGTTGGAGAAACTCAAGGGTCTTGCTGTTTGTGTATTGTTGTTAATGGTTTTGTGTATCAGATGTAGAGTGTGCCCTGTGTGAGTTGTTCCTTCGCCTTTCTCAAAGTAGAGCCCTATATGTTTGTTTGTCCAGTTTAAATAAAGATCAAAAGATAAATAACAACAGTAATGTGCATGAGATAAAGCGGTATTGGGTATTCGGAACAAGATGCAGCTGAAGTGTTACAGATAAGCTGGTGTGAGTGAAGAAACCATTTACATTTACATTACATTTACGGCATTTGGCAGACGCCATTATCCAGAGCGACTTTCAACGTGCATTCAAGTTACCATCGATGAAGAGATCAATTCCGGTTCACTAGGACCCCAACTATGAATACAATCTTTTTATTCACTCTGTTGTAGATTCTATACAGAAGTCCAACAATAAGAAAGTTACAAGTTCATCTAAATGAAGGTGCTCAGTGACTGAGCTGTTCTGACCTCCAGGGGAAGTTCATTCCACCACCGAGGGGCCAAAACGGAGAAGAGTCTAGATGAATGTCTTCCATTTACCTTCAGAGATGGAGGGACCAGGCGAGCAGTACTGGAGGTGCGGAGAATACGAGGTGCAGTGCGAGGTATAATAAGGGCTGTGAGGTAGGATGGTGCTACTCCATGTTATTTTGAACCTGATGCGTGCAGCTACTGGGAGCCAGTGGAGGGAGCGTAGCAGAGGGGTGGTGTGGGAGAACTTGGGAAGGTTGAAGATAAGTCATGCTGCTGCATTTTGTAGTAGTTGCAGAGGTCGGATGGTGCATAGTGGTAGACCAGCTAGAAGGGAGTTGCAGTAGTCCAGTCGTGAGATAAGGGCGGATTCGTCTGATATTGTAGAGAAGGAATCTACATGAGCGGAAAAGATTGCTGATGTGGTTGTTCCTGTGTTGGTTGGTTCTGGATTGCAAACTACTGCTTGATGTGAAAGTGAAATGATTGTCATTATGATGCAAAGCAAGCACAGCACACGGTGACACAAAGAAATGTGTCCTCTGCTTTTAACCATCACCTTAATGAGCAGTGGCCAGCCATGACAGGCGCCCGGGGGAGCAGTGTGTGGGGACGGCACTTTGCTCAGTGGCACCTCAGTGGGATCTTAGCGATTCGGGATTCTAACCGGATCCACTTCCTTACCCTCTAAGCCATCACTGTCTTGTCTGCCAAGTGGGAGGAGTTCAAGGTCCAAGCTGTAATGCATTTGATGGTTTTCCTGCCATCAATGACCGAGGTCTAGAACTGGATTAGCAGCTCCTGTGGAAGACCTCATTTCATCCAGAAAGCATATCCTTTACTGGGCAAATTAGCTGTGTTGCCCGGGCGATCCTGAGCCAGCCAGGTGATGGCCATTCACATGTGTGATGGGTTCTAATCTCCCACAGATGGTGCATGTTAGGTTGGGCTGATTAGGACCCTTTATATGTTACTTTCTCCCCCAGAAAGTGCTGCATGCATTTTATGTTTAAACAATTAATGTTTTGGCCATTGTGAAGACCAGGGTGGTGGTTTTCCCTGGTCATACTCTGGTGCAGATCGCTAGAGTGCCACCTGTGGGAGTAGATCACATTGCAGCAGAAAGACTCGCGTCGAGTGGGCAACACCCACAAGTTCCGCTTGCCCATGGAGTCGTAACCCCCTGTAAATGGGTGGTAGTAGCCTAGTGGGTAACACACTCGCCTATGTAACAGCATAAACCGTCCATTCTATTAATAGTATAGAATAGAATGAAACACTGGATAAGGGTGTCTGATGAATGCTGTAAATGTGAATGTAAACGCAGCTTTGGGAGGAAGAGCCAGAGGTTGACAACAGCAATAAGATGGCAGACTGTCCAGCGCAGACTGTCCACCGCTGACAGCAGAGTTTCTGCCCTTCTGGGTCCCCACCAGTCCCTGCACCATGGCAGTGCGCCCCACCTTCTTCCGGTTCTCTGGTTCCAGCAGAGCTGACTGTGGCCACCCCCAGTGCCAACGCTCCCAATGATCCCACATGATCATGCCATAAGCCAACTGCCTCCCATCCCAACACCCAGGTGCCACGCCCTGACTGCAGTATGACTGAGGGTAGCCACGCCAGCCACACCGGTGCTGGAGAGGAGCAGAACAACATTTCTGCATGTTGTTCTTACATTTATTTCCCTAAATAAGTCACAACAGAGGTTTTCTGAAGTCTTTTGCATAATTTGGGGCAAGGTCAACATGTCTTAGCTATGCACACACAGATTAAAATGAAAATGTATGCATGGGAAATAAAGCATCTATGCTAAATTGTATTTTATCTATATATTGTATTTTATTAATATTATTAATTTTCTCTCACAGATGCACTCATTATAACCTGCTTGTTCAAATGACACCAGACACTAACCACATTGGTTTCTATCCATTGGGTGACATGTCTAAACCCATATAAATTAATATAGACATTGCAGGTCATATATGAGCAACAGTTGAGCAATATGTCCCTTTCTTCATGAGAGTCCTTTTATTAGCTGCAATTGCAGTTGTGCTAGGTGCTTTCTCCATTGTCCTGGGTTTTGGCAGGAAGCAGAGAGATCCCTCACCTCCTGGCTCCAGTATGTGTCATTCCTCTGGTTTCTCCACTGCTCAGCACACCCCAAATAGTTCCAAAAGGTGAGATGAATTCTTCACATCTGTATATTCGAAACTGCTGGGGTAGAATCTCCATAGCTACATGAGCATTATCATCCATGAACAGAAAGTTGGGGGCGTGCTGGTGGAATTGGAAGATGATAATGGGTTCTATGATGTCTGTGAGGTAAGGACGTGCAATAACTGAGTAATGTACAATAACCAAATCTGTTTTGCTCTGACTGGTGATTCCTGCCCAGACTGTTGCACCTCCTCCAACAAAACAAACCCAGTGGACCATGCTGACCTCAGCGTATTGCTCACCTCCCCATCTCCAGCAACGCTGACAACCATGATTTCTGTGCAAGGTGACCCAACTCCCTACTGTAGACAGGTGCTGCATTGTCCAGGTCACAAGGTCTTGTGCCCATTGCAAATGTTCACGGCGGTGCCTTAGTGTCAGTGGAGTCACCTGTAACAGTCATCTGGCATTCAAGCCAAAGCAGTATAGGTACTGGTTGGTTGTGAATTGTTTGTCTAGAAACCCTAGTACCACTTGCATGCCACATTGAGAATGTCTCTTGGTATTGCATTTACATTTACATTTACATTTACAGCATTTATCAGACACCCTTATCCAGAGCGACTTACAATCAGTAGTTACAGGGGACAGTCCCCCTGGAGCAACTTAGGGTTAAGTGTCTTGCTCAGGGACACAATGGTAGTTAGCGGGACTTCGAACCTGGGTCTTCCGGTTCACAGGCAAGTGTGCTACCCACTAGGCTACTACCACCCCTAGTATTGGCCCCAATACCCCAATATATGCGGTTGTTGTAGCCTAGGGGTAACACACTCGCCTATGAACCAGAAGACCCAGGTTCAAGTCCCGCTTACTACCATTGTGTCCCTGAGCAAGACACTTAACCCTAAGTTGCTCCAGGGGGACTGTCCCCTGTAACTACTGATTGTAAGTCGCTCTGGATAAGGGCGTCTGATGAATGCTGTAAATGTAAAAATACAATTGCCTCCCTACCCCAAATATATCTGAAGTGAAACAAACACCATATGCATGACATCCACTAAGTCTGTCACAATATCCCTCACTTATTGTGAGTAGTGCATTGTGTTTTTGCTTTCATTTCAATTATCCCCAGCATTGTGACCTTTTATAATAAAAAACTGACTTGCTTGATGGCATTTATTTAATCTGGCCAACACAAATAAACTGAATCATTAAAGCTATTGTCAGCCCCATGTGAACACTCTAATCATACATTAGTCCAACTGCAGGAGATGAATGTGAATTAGTCTGTTGATTGCTTGAATGCATATCATAATGCAGCAGACACAGAATATAACCCCAGTGAATGCTGTACCTTCTGGACATTTTAAGCAAGGTGTTTGCCAAGGTGTTTTGCCTTTGTAGCAAATATACATCTGATTAATGAGTGGAGGTTGGTGTGATGTCAATCATATGAATAAATAAAGTAATTCTGTTCTTCCCCTTAAAAAAATTATAGAACTCTCCAGTAGCCTAGTAGCCATGGAAACAGAAGCCAACATTACACGTCCATGAAATATTCACTTAGTTAAGGCAGATAGTCAAGCAGAATCAGACAGGGCGTATCCATGGTGAAGCCAGCTGAGAGATTTCCACAGAGTGTTCCACTTTTAACACCAGCTACATTCATATTTCTCCATCTCTTGAGTTGACAGGCAAAGATCTTTGTGTTCCCATTGGTGGTTCTATTCCCTGTTTGCAAATTGTGCTCTAGAAGAAGAAGAAAGTGAAGTGATTGTCTTTGTGAAGCACAGCAAGCACAGCACATGATGACACAATGAAATGTGTCCTCTGCATTCAACCATCACCTTTAGTGAGCAGTGGGCAGCCGTGAAAGGCCCCCGGGGAGCGGGCCACCACGGCCCTCTAAGTTGGGCTGCTCAAACAATGAACACTGTGCTCTGTGTGACATGAATGAGCCCTGGTTGACTTCAATTTGACATTTCTATAGTCATTTTAACACTGTCCTGTTTTATTTCAGACTTGAATAGGCCTGCATTTTCATCTAAATGGCCAATTATATTTAATTTAATAGTTGGCAGTTCTTACGAACTGGGATAAGGATAAAGTATCCTTGTCAGATAAGTCATGGCAAAGCAGATTAACTTTCTCAACAAATAATGTAATACCTTGGTGCCACAATGGCACTGTAATATTGCTATAAATATTTATAAAATTAAGTAGATTCATAGTGACCTGCCTTCGGACATCTCTTAAAACAGAAAATGTTGACAGGCTGAAATTTGCAAAAATCTGAAAGTCTTGTTTACTTACTATTTGTTTAAAATAGAAAGTGCAATAAAATGTGTTTTACCAAAAAAAAATTGTGATTAATAATCAATATTATTAAAGATCACAATATTGATAAAAATAATCAAGATTATTAATACTCCGCCCCCTGATCTCTGACACTCCAGCCGCTGATGTGTATGACCCCAGAACTCTGACAATCCTACAGCCTGCTGTCTTTCATTACCAATACGCCATTTATTTTTTTATTTTTTTTGCCATGTGCCAGGCCTCCAGCCACGGAGCTACCCTCTGCCCCCCCACCGCATATCTCCCCCTCGGCCTTGATCCCTCTCACCTGCTGCCTACTTCCTGCATGTTAAGTGCCAACTGTCCAAATCTCCTAAGTCTCCTCCAAGTCCTGCAATGTCCGCAAGTGTGCCCATAAACTCTGACCATGACATAAAGATACTCCTAAATCTCTCACCTTTGGTTTCTAGCCAAAAGGTGAAATAGATTATGAAATAGTAGGATGTGCAAAAGAAACTCATGGATCCAGAGCACCCCACAGAGTTAGGTACCCTCCCTCCAAGGTGTGACTCCCGGCATGTCACAAGACAGCAGGGCCCACCATTGGTGAGAGCTGGCACCGCGGTGATGAGTCAGTCTGAGTCCGGTGCAGCACTAACATCATGGGTACTGGAGATCCATACAACAAAGAACCAGTACCAAGAAGAAAGCAGGTCACACCCACAGTTCTTATCACAGTACTCACATTTTTCTAGGACTATTTAT
The DNA here is from genome assembly GCF_900700375.1 of Denticeps clupeoides. Taxonomy (NCBI): domain Eukaryota; kingdom Metazoa; phylum Chordata; class Actinopteri; order Clupeiformes; family Denticipitidae; genus Denticeps; species Denticeps clupeoides. The sequence goes on along the minus strand of NC_041713.1, from coordinate 23,614,143 downwards.
TTGCTTATTTGTACATTGAACTTTTATATTATACATTTGACATTGTGTCTGTGCAATTTTTTTTTCAACTTCAAGCCGTGACAATGTAAATTTCCCACTTGTGGGACTAAGAAATTTCCCACTTGTGGGACTAAATAATACACTGATAAAAAACTGTATTTAGGTCTACTTTGAGGCCTTTTGTATTCTTTCCAAAAATCTGATGAGGTTTGAGGCAAAACAATTAATCGAACGATTCGTTTTCCCAAATCTGCTTGATTTGAGTGGATTCTCGATTATTTCCACATTAATTCCACATTAATTGACCCTGGTGCTTAGGTCTATTCCAATATCGGGTATACAGTACAAGTTGCAAGTTCTTTATACAATGAAATACGACCACATCTTTGACAAATGAGAGCGTTTCTTGCACTGTTGAAACTCACTCACAATGTCACTCACATTGCTACTACTCACCACTGACGGCAACTTTGTTATGGATCCAACGCATCGGCATGCATATTTTGTGCCTCCCTCGCCCCTGCTGAAGTGGTGGCACAGCATGCACCATGGCAATTGCATATTTTTGGAAAGATGTACAGGCACAATTGCTAAATTAATTTCTTAATTAAAAGAATCTACACTAATCTACACTAATTTACAGGTACAGTACATGTGAATGCAATTCTTGTGTGAATTTTACTTTACTAATATTTACATTTTACAAGCATGCATATGTACAAACCATATTTCATTTAAGCAAGAAATTGGAGGAGGAGGCGCCCTGGTGTTATGGGCTCGATCAGGGCGACGCCCAGGAGAGGCTGTGAATAGGCAAAGTAATTCACCAACACACAGCCCGAGGGTTCCCTATCTATGACAGATAGTTTTGTATCAAGGCAGATAATGTTCCAAGGATTCAATTCAATTCAAAGAACTTTATTTGTCCCTGAGGTGCAATTTAAAAGGTACAGTGGAGCAGCGCACACATATAACCGTTGTTTCATTAGACACAACAGATGACACAAAATAATCTGTGTATTGCACTATAAACAATGATAAATAACTACTTAACAGAAGCAGTAAGGTGCACAATGTTTTAAAAAGTGAAAAACAAGAAATGACAAACTCAAATCTGAGTAGATCTGCGTTGGGGGTGGGGATGTGGGAGTGTGAGGTGAGGTTTTTTTGGGGGGGAATGTAAGGAGTTAAAACGAAGAAGGATGCCTGTAAAAACCTTCGGCAGACAGCGCTCTGCCAGTTTGAATGCTACTTTGAGACCCCCTGAGCCTTCATCTGACCTTCCTTAGCAGGCTGATTGAAAACAGAGATACCATTCTGACAACCCACATAGCTTAGTGTCCACCAGAAAGCACTCAGGATATTCAGGAGCCCAACCAATACATCACCCCACCGGCTTCATTGCTTTTAACCATTTTTCCTCTTTGGAGATGAAAAAAACATTATATATATATATACCACATGCATAACCAAGACTAGACAAACTGGTGAAGGCAGAGTGATGCTCTTCTACTGATGTTCCATGGGGATACGACTTACATTGTTGCAGACCATGAACACTACTTGGATTTAATATGGATGATCAGAGTATAACTTAGTTTGTTCACAGCAGAGAACAGCTAAAAGAAAGCAGCGATCAATTTCTTCTTTAAGACTGTTAAACGGCTGTGTCAGAACCATGCTGGCATGACGAGGCAGGGGCACGGAGAGGAGGACGAAGAGGTGACGAGAAGACGAGGAAGGAAGGACGCAATCGCATGACATCACGAAACCGGTGTTTAATTGTGAAGCACAGGACAGGGGAGACATCCAATGACACTGGTGAACATGGAACATGGAACTTCAAAGACCTGACAATGCAGTCGTGACAATGAAAGTACGGGGCATTCTGATGAATGGGTGACTCGAACAGGTCCTGAGTGTAACATTGTAAAATGTGTCTTCCTGTTTCAGTCCCAGTTAGTTTGAAACCTGAACTAGTGAATGTACATTTTTCTGATGGGGAAAACTGAAAGTTTTTTGAAATTATGAAAGTTAACCACAGTTTGTTTATTTCTTATTGGTTTGCATTATTTGTAGCCCTTGAGAAGGGCATTAAGACTGGTGAGAGTCTCTTGTGCTCTGTATTCTATTATTTTTGTGTCTTAACAGGGAATGAAATAAAGATTATGCAAATAATTATGTTAATGTTTGGATCTGATGGGGAAAAAATAAAAGGATTTGATGGGAATGTGTTGCCTTCACTGTCACTGAACAAATGTGTTAAAATTGCTATGTGAACCTGTACATAATTAGCTTCAGCAGAACATCTGTTCTGACATTGACACAGTTTCCACATTGTTTTCATGGCTGATTTGGCAGGTCTGTGGGTTTGCCTGTCATAATTTCCCACAGAAGCACTGAATAAAAGAGCACAAATCCAAAGGTAGTTTGACTGTGCTGTTACAAAGTAATATCTCATTTGTTTAAAATGTAAAACTATCTGAAATGCTAAAATATTCACATTTATAATATTAGCATAATATAATCCAAAAACAGTGAAATTGCAGTGCTATTTCAACTGGGTATTCTCCTGGGCAATAGGGAGAGAGATGGGGGGGAGTGAATGAGCCAGGCAGAAAGGGAGGGGGAGATGGAGCGAGTGAGAGAGAGGGAGAGAGCGAGTGAAAGAGACACAGCCCAGAGCTCTTCATTCATGAGCAGGAGACGCTTTCAGTCCAGAAAAAATCCACTACAATTCGCAATTCAACCAGTTGCGCTTTTCCAGTAACACCTATGTGTCAATACAATGTGAAGACAGCTCCAACGAGAAGAGAACGACTACTTAAACTTGGTTTAGCACTGCTGGTCTGAGGATCACTTGGCCCTGGAGAGCGGATGTGTATCTGTAGGCGTTTGGAGTGGTGCGGATCCTCCTAAGAAGCTCTTCATTCAGAAGGATGCTGGTGGGAAATGCCTGCAGACAGAGAGGATGAGATTTGTCAGAAAGCGCTTGAAGCACTTTCGGATCTTTGCTCGAAGGGAGAATTGCAAAATGACAATTGTTTGGATTTCATCTACTACTTCCGAGACTTGGCCAGACCGAGGACTGAGTCAGGTAATAATAAACAGTATATATTTTTAGAAAGGAGTCATCATAATTGCTATAACTAAGGACTTTGTACATTATTCACCAAGCAGGAATATTAAGATTCGCATTCTTGAAGTGAAGTAAAAGGTGACAGCAGCCGCTGTTGCAAAATGCCTAAAAAATAGTGGCAACTTCATGTACTTTATGTAGGTTCTGGTGAAAGTAATTGAATGTAAATGACTGATTAAGTCACCTACAACTCACCAGTATGCACTGGTATTCTTGAGAGTGCGTGTTCATCACCTTGCATTGCCTACTTCAGAAAGTTTAAGAATATTTAACCTTTCTAGCACATCCAATTTAATTGCAAAAACCTATTATGGGCAATCTTTATTTTAAAGAAAATAAAACCAATGAAAAACCTCCAGTTGCAGACTTGGGACCGCCTGCATGGCCAGAATCACAAGCAAATAGGCAGCTGAGAGATTCCTCCTTGATACAATGGCTTAAATCCATACATGGCATGTTCTCCTAGCCCAAAAACCTAACAGCACAATGTAGAATAGTATTTGCATCTGTGTGTGAATATGAATGTGGGTTCAAAATATTCCATAGCCCCACACTTTTAGGATCACTGGTATAACAGAACACTGTGTTCCTCCATGAATTATCTTCATCCTTCATTTGTTTACAGCATTTTTACTACTCGGCACTGTGGATACACTGAAGTTGCCAATGGATGAATCCACAGCTCCACAGTCTAATTATAATGAAAAGGTCCTTTCCCTTTGTGACTCTCTCCTCATTGACTTGCCCTGACTCAACTGTCAATGGCTTATTGAACCAGGCAGGTTGCCCCCGAGGGATATTAAACTGGACTTTAAAGATAGTAATTCAAGCTGATCCCTGTGGGGTATGAGGTTCTCTCTTACTTGAATAAAAAGCTCTAAGGTGAAAAAAAACAGATGTTTGTTTCTTATGAGAGAGAGTATGAATATATGAATACACCTCCAGCTCAAAATGTATTGACCAGTCAGCTCACTGCAGTGTGGAGATACAATGAATGAATGGCAGATATAGACTGGAATGACACAGACAGCAGTGGATGATATAAGCCTGGCTGAAATCTGATAAAATGTGCTACCATAAATCTATTATGAAATGGTGTTCAAAGGTATTGATGAATCAGTCTCTCATTAGATTGAAAGGGCATATTAAACAAGGCATTTCTACACATTGTGCCATTTCATAATGATGCACTATAAGATCATTTTCTGCATAAATTTCATCATTCACACTGTGCTTGATTGCTTTTTGTAAGTAATTTTGAATGAAATGTCTATAATATAAAAATGTATTACAAAAAGCACTCAGAAACAGTAAATTAACACAAATAAGCGTTCTAATATAGTAACATGTACTTATTTCTGCCATAATGAAATGTGGGTTTTGGCCCCATCTTGTGCTTAACCTTTGCAACAGATGGACTTGCAAAGGGAATAGATGTGGTTTACAAAAATCCAAAATTGCACTCCCCCTTGGATGCTCATTTAAATGTATCCTGCTTTTTCCTCCCACCTCCTGCCTTTTCAAATTAGCAATCCACTGAGTGCCTGGTGCATTCTGTGATTAAAAATAGGTTGGCATGTTGCGAAAGGCGTTACCGCCTTGTGCTGCATTAGATGGCTCTGTGAGAGATTTCATTGGAAGGAGTGTGTGTCTGATGCCTGTGACAAAATTTGCATGCCATGCAAAAAGTGACTTGTCCGTGTATTGGATCGTTGAATTGGTTTGTGAACGTCTGGCTATTTTTATTTTATTTATTTTTTTTAGATTTTTGTCCTCTCACCTTTTAAGCTACATATGAGAACACTTTGGACCCAAAATTATGCCTATGCCTTCCAAGGTCCAAAGAATGTTTTCTCTTTTGTTCCTGTTTTTGTGTTTATAACCCTCCAAAAATATTGCTAAAATTTTATTCCATGATTAATGTTGTATTAATTTATACATTAGTTTGCATCACTGCTTGATTTAGCCAAGCTTTTAGTTGAGAAACAAATAAACCTGCATTATGGAGCAAGCCTCAGAGATGAGGAACCATAACATAGCTTTATCCAAAATGCTGCCACAGACAACAGTGACTATGTCCTAGTTACATTGCATTAAGAACAAACAAAACCTTCTTCAGATCTGTTGGGGAATGCAATTAAAGATTAAAGCATCTGTATCCATAGGTTTATTTTCAGGGATTATTGCTTTGTGTGAAATTACTATAGTAACAAAGTGGCAAAGGCAATTATGCAAGACACAAACTGTTCTTGCCTCGTCAAATAAAAAAGAAAGCAATAGCTCACAATCTTGTATTAACGTCCACCAGGACAGACCTTTATTACATTCATAATTGTTTCAAGTGTTAATTTCTCAGTCTACTCAATGTCGGGATATTAAATTATTCCCAGTAACATGGAATGGGGGGGGTGTTCAAAATAAGTAAGAATAATTACTTATTCGCTCGCTTTGCTCAGCAATACACTGCATAGGGTCAGCACTAGAGAATGAAGCTGAGATTCAGATGGAGCATTTGGCTGTGGATTCATTCGTTTAAGACCCGAAGCATCCTTTGTTGAGCCAATTCAGAGTGACTGCAACTGCAACAGAAGAGTCAGAGAGAGGATGAGGGATGGAGAATTCAGCAGTTAATTGAACCCCTTGCAAAGAATTTGCCCAATGCAAGCTGTCAAATTATTATCTTTTATTGCCACTGAAATAGGAGTGAAAACATTATTTCACATCAAAAATAAACAATGAATAATGAAATAATGTTCACATTGCCATAAAAAGACAAAGTGAACTTTAGAAGATGTTATCAGGAAAATGAGTATGGAAAGATGCATGACTGCCAGTCAGTCAAAGCTTTCTTTGTGTAACACAGATTAATATTCACTTCTTCTCCCTCTCAGCCCTCCTCCTTCCTTTCCCTAATGACTCGTCCTATTTGTCTACCCATCACTCTCACCCTAGCTTTCTTCTTCATCCAGCTGCTCTGTTTTCCATTTCTTACTCATACTAACTGATCTTCCTTTGTTCAGTTTCTCACCCTGTCTGACCCTTGTTTTTAAAAAGTGTCTGTTTTTTGCAGTTTTTTGGATTACACTTCTCACTCTCTTCTGTAGATGTGTCGGTGAGCCTGTTGTCTCTTGTGGTGACCACCTGTGGTCTGGCCCTCCTCAGTGTCACCCTCTTTGTGTCCTACAAAGTATGCTGGGTGGCATGGAACAACCGGGGCCTGCTGGCATGGCTGAAAGAGGGCGAGCAGCAGCCAGTGCTGAGCGAGATGGACGAAGTGGAGCATGAATACAGCCAGGACTGTGAGAAGGAACCCCCCGACATGCAGTCGCTGCCCGAGTCAGCAATGAAGATCAGCCATACCTCACCTGACATTCCTCTAGAGGCCCAAAACAAGCCTAAAGAGAACTGTGCACACAACCCCCGTGTGCAGCGTCAGGTTACGGAGCCCACATCCTCAGTGCGGTCAGTGATGCTCCAACAAGTGGCTTTCAGATCAGTTATGTATTTTCCATGCTTTCTTTACGTCATTCCAACCTGCAATAGAAATGCAGTCCTGGCCTGAGCACAGTATCTATGGACTAAGACACATTTTTCCACCCACCTCACCGTGTGCTGGTCTGCTAGTTTTTTCTACTCCCTCAGGTCCATTCATCTGGCCTTTGGCTCCCTTTTCATTGTTGTTTATGCATTTTTTAACATTTGTCCCCCATTTAAATTAATTGCTGTTTGCTGTTATAAATAGGTTTCACTTTACTGACAAGCAAAATGTGCCATTATAACAGATCTTGCACTCCGGCCTTAATTTGGTGTATTATTTGGTCTAACACATCTGAATAATTCACAGCTTTTCTGCCCTCGAAATAACGAAATTAATAACTCATGTTATTTGCAGCTTCTGATTTGCATGTGTTTTGCTTGTTTCTTTGGTCAATTCTGTATTCACACCACAGTCCAAAGTCATGCAAGTTAGAGGTGTCAGTCCTGCCTCGTACAAAAAGATTGGTTGATTAAGCAATCTCTTTCCAGTGCTGGTTGGTTGCATAAATAATGACGCCTACTGCGCTGCAGTAGTATTTTGCACACTACTGAATTAGGCAGCCAATCAATGTGCTGAAAGGTAATCAATAAGCAAAGAAGGAATCAGTAAGAAAGGCCAAACAAATGCTTTCCCTTTGTCAAATGTTGTTATTATGCTTAATAGCAGGGTGGTAGTAGCCTATGAACCAGAAGACCCAGGTTCAAATCCCACTTACTACCATTGTGTCCCTGAGCAAGACACTTAACCCTGAGTGTCTCCAGGGAGACTGTCCCTGTAACTACTGATTGTAAGTCGCTCTGGATAAGGGCGTCTGATAAATGCTGTAAATGTAAATATGTGGATATCTGATATCAGCATAAGTTACAATGAGCATTGCCTTGCACTCCTATTTAATGTAAAACAAACAAAGACCGTGATTAAGATGATTTTTTTGTTTTTCATTGTGTCTTCAATGTCCTTTCTTCTCAGGCATAATTCTATTCGGAGACAGATGAACCTGTCAAACCCAGACTTTAATGTATCCCAGTTCCAGAGGCAGGAGTCTTTGTCGGGTCTGGGTCGGATCAAACCTGAACTTTACAAGCAGCGTTCAGTAGACACTGACGATGGCCGGAGGTCTGACAGTTGTGGCCGACTGCATTTCATCCTCAAGTATGACTGTGACCTGGAGCAGCTCATTGTCAAGATCCACAAAGCACAGGACTTGCCTGCTAAGGACTTCTCAGGCACGTCTGACCCATATGTGAAGATTTACCTGCTCCCAGAGAGAAAGACCAAGCACCAGACCAAGGTTCACCGCAAGACTCTCAACCCAGTGTTTGATGAGGTTTTCCTCTTCCCTGTGACTTACAGTGAGCTACCCTCACGAAAACTACACTTCAGTGTCTACGATTTTGACCGTTTCACACGCCATGACCTCATCGGCCAGGTGGTGGTGGACAACCTTCTCGACCTACCTGACTTCCCAAGGGAAACCAAGCTGTGCAGGGACATCCTCTACGTCACCGCAGTGAGTTGTCATACTAGATGATGAGTGGAGTCCTGAGTGAAAATCTGGGCTCAAATGATAATGCCAGTAGTGTTGTTACTCTGATGTTGTTTGCTGTAGCTCTCGTTCTATCTCCTTCCCTATGTAGCAGTAATTAAGAGAAGATATTTCTCTTATGATTTATCTATAAACGATGGCAGGAATGCGCCACCGTGTACTCATCCAAAATGTTCTCACCAAAGCCCTCTAAAAGCATTAAGCATGCAAATAAACAAGCTCAATCATAATGTATGAAAAAAAGCACAACATAAAATGACCTAAGAATTTAATGTTGACCAGTCATTTAGCAGAATAATTAAATGATGGCCACAAACTTTGCATCATGCCCAAGGTTGGTGGGAGAGGAATGATGGAAAAAGGAACAGAATTTATTTGGAACTCAAACAGGGAATTAAATTAAGCCACCACGCCATGCACTGAAACAAGCAGTAAAAGCTGCTCGTGATGGCAGTCTGTCTGGCACCTCTGCTCGCGGTTCAATGTCCACCAAGTCCCATGCCTTGTCCTATGCCAATTTACTGTGCACAAACAATTTTATGCGCAAGAAGGAGCTCTGTCCATCCATAACAGCGTTCTTCCAGAATCCTCGAACTTCTGCTACTTCTTCTGATGTGGTGAGTACATCATATTAACTAACTGTCATGCGAAGTAGTCAGCAGATTTAGCTTTATAATATAAATATATTATTTTATTATTATACAGCAACCTTAGAACATTTATACTTCCTGTATCTACAGAAATTTGCAGTGTTTATAAGTTATCTGGCAAGTCGTAACGCATTCATTTTTCAGAGGGTTTTTGTAGATTAACGTTAATTTTAGGTGACCAGACTTCCTTTTTTCTTTGGAAATTGCATCCGGCCGGGTTTTTAGAATTAGGAAAATGAAAGTGAAGTGATTGTCATTGTGAATGCTCCAAATGAAATATGCCCTCTGCATTTAACCCATAACCTTTGTGAGCAGTGGGCACACATACATTGGGATGATACTTTGCTCAGTGGCGCCACAAATTACCTTGGCGATTCGGGATTTGAATTTGCAACCTTCCAATTACGAGTCTGTTTCTTTTAAGGCTGCCCTAACATTAAATATCAGTGGTTTTGAGCTGCCTAAACATTGATCACATGACATCCTATACACTTATTTAGTTCTGGCGAATCGGATTGGTGGAAGCTAGCAATCCGCCTTGCCCCTCCACCCTGCTTGCACAATTGGAAATTTTGCTAACAGCCCCACCCCAGCACTAAGGTGTTTGTCAAAGCTCAGATCTGGTCACCAAGTCAATGTTAATCTATTGGAACTACTAACATTTACTTATGTTAATTGCACTGCAAAGGCTATTTGAAAAAAAGCAATTTGACTCCTTAATCATTGATTAACATTATATAGCCTGAAAAGGTATCTAGTATTTATAATTATTGGCAAAATTTACTATGGCTGTTGTATTAATATATTTTGCTTTTTGTATTTCAGGTTTTTATTCCAAGTATTAAACTAAATGTAGTGCTGCTACTGCAAATACTACTACTACACAACCATTCTGATGAACCATTCTGCACAAGACATTCTGATGAAGCATTACAGGCTCCATCACTGACAAGCTGAGTTTACCTTTTATCTGAGTAATATCTGTATGTTTTGTTTTTCTATTTTGAGAGTGATATTAGTCGTTTTTGTAACCTGAATGCCAAGGGCACTGTTATATGTATTTTCAAGTTATTTCCATATTTTGTTGGAAATATATGTTGTTGTTATTTGCATATTAGATTTGCATTAATAGGTGTTTAAAGTTTACATTTACTGGAAAGGGTGTGCGCGTGGCATGTAAATAGTGTTTTAGAATGTGTGTTAGATTAGTTTTAGTGTGTGCATGTAGTTTGGGTTACACATTTGGAACGGTGGGGGGGTCTGACACCGCCAGGAAGTGTGCAGGACCGGGCGAATAAGAACGGTAGCGCTCTTGGTGCCGGGGAAGCCAAACCGAAAGTGGGTGTTGACTGCCTGTCTCCACCTATTAGCTTGTGTTTCAAAATAAAGCAACACTGATCTTTAAAAGAATGAGTGAAGAATCCCTTTTCCTCCTTGTGCAACTCTAGCTCATTTTTTAGTGAACATAGAACATTGAATTGGCATAATGTTCCATTTTAACTTGGGTCTACATTTACATGTGATTAAAAAAAACTAAATAGTTTGCACACGTTAAACTGAACCAACTAAAAATTTTAGGTTTAACGGGTCACTAGACATTTTTAGTTGGAGTAGCCAGAATGTTTTTACAGCGCAATTCAAAATGTGTCATTCAGTCAACTTAGAACATTCAACCAACACAACATATTATACATATTTGTTGCATACTTGTTTTATTCAGGAAATAGCACTTTTTTCATTCGGATGAGTCTGTATGACACTTTCTCAGGCGCATATCTGAAGTGCACCAGGGCATCCTCAATAAAATACTTCTCCAGGCAATCTCACTTGCCAACCCAGAGGTTTGCTTCAAAGCATGTGGATGGAGGGCAGCAGGCACTTTCAGCACCTAGAACTGGGCCACAGCTCCAGGGAGGTGCAATGCTGGGACATGGAAAAACCAACCATACACTACATACATGATTTATTGCACAAGACCAAAATGCAGTCTCTTTTCTGTGATATTAAGGCTGCAACTATAGAAAATATTTCTGAATACAGAATTCTGTCGATTGTTTCATTGATTAATCGTGTAATCATTCTATTGTGTATTTAAACAACTATATCAAGTGTGTCATGCAACATGAAATGCCTCTTAACATGAGCAAGCAATTTGCTGATATTCCTCTCAAAAGGTTTTTAATGTTTTTATCCAAACTTTTATTAGATCAAAGCTTCAAAGCTCCAGAACTAAGCCCATTTAAATCAACCTTTCAATGAAACATTTATGATGTATATCAGGGCTGACAACTTTTGAGATTTTTTTGTGTGTGGCAGAGGTGCGGGACAGAAGAATAAAAAGAGCGACTGTCAAGCTTAATGCGTGACATTTGAGAGCCCAGAATATTCTTACATTAGCCTAAAATGTTTATAAGTTTGAGAACATGAAAATTTGGAGGTATGGCGTGAGGACGTGTGAAGCCAGTGTGTGTCACGGCCATTGCGTGAGAGTTGGCAGCCCTGTGTACATGAAAAATCTATTACATACAACTTCACAAACATAAGTTAACCCATTGGTCCTTATTTCTTTTTTAATAAAAATGTAGAAATGTATACATTTTAATAAAAACAAAAAATCACTATTGACGTGGGTTCATCTTCTTCTGCTTTCAATGTGTTCATATTGTATATGTAGTCAGTGTGTGCACATATATATTTTTTTCGCATGTGATTTATTCGTTTAGTCTGAGCTCTGTGTTTACCCCACGACAGGAAACACTTAACCAGGCCAGATTAAGTCTATGGTTTGTAGTCGGGCTTTTAAAAAGCTGCACTTGGGCCGTGTTCGGACCCAACTTTGAATTTTTTTCCACTTCACCACTGCCACATCTATTTCAGTTTCAGAAAAATGTCTATGTGCAAATCTATGCACAATCCCATGTGCAGCGCGATTTATAAAGTGTATTTTGTGTGCGGGAGTGTGTGCGCACATTTTCATGAATCTGACATTTTCTTGCGTATACTTTTAGTATGGGTTCTACTCAAAGTTTTATAAATGAGATCCCAGATATTTATGTTCTATAATCAATTGTCATTTTGGGGTAAATGTGTAGTTGAACAGGTTGAACAGTGAAAAGTAACAATACTATCAGCATTGTCTAAAATGATAACCATTTAGTACTTCTTCTGCCTGTAAGATTCATTACGGAGTTACTCTTAAAGTGAAAGCACTTGAAAGACTTGAATCCGATTGAACATGTCTGGAGAGATCTTAAAATGTCGGTGCACTGACGCTTCTCATCTAACCTAATGGAGCTTGAGAGGGGCTGCAAAGAGGAATGGGCCAGACTGACCAAGGATAGGCGTGCCAAGCTTGTGGCATCATATTATACTTGAAGCTATATTTGCTTGAAGCTATATTTGCTGACAAAGTTCTGAGCAAAGGCTGTGTATTTATATGTACTTATGTGCATGTGATTTATTCTTAATACATTTGCCAAAACCTCAAGTTAACTTTTTTCATGATGTCATTAAGGGGTGTTGTGTGTAGAATTCAGAGGTAAAAAACATTTAATCCATTTCTGCATCAGGCTTTGTGATGCACTGTGATGACTTTCCAGATGCACTGTAGATACTCCTTTATAAGTTGTGTCTTTTTAATCGTCAATTGAAGATGGGAAGGGGCTCATCTGTTCTGATGGTACTACTGAGGAACCAGAACTGACAAGTGTCTGGATACATGTCTTGCTTTTAAAATGAAAGGAGGCTCAAGACAAGATGCACTATGTAAATGAAACTTTGAACACAGGCAGCCACAGTGTGAACTCAAGCACACTGAGCAAATTCCCCCACTTTTTGTCATTCTTTTGATTCATGGCTGCTTTGAATAGTTATTATCTCACATTGTTATTACCACTACCACGATTCCTTTCCTAGAAAATATTGCTGTGCTATTAGAGCATTGATTAACGTGTTAGATGTATTTCGTTATGATTAAAACCCTGAAGTCTCAGCCATTATCCAGACAATGTTTCAGTCTCAATGTTTTCAGCAAAAAAAGAAAAACCCTGCAAGAAGTTGCCAGTTGAACTCAAGAAAATTTGGGTATCCGTTGTTTTATATCTGTATTGGTGTTAAAGACCACCTATAAATAAAACACAGCAGAACGAATCTGTGCAAAGGCCAATCCATTTGCCTCTGCTGGAGTCACAGACTGAGGTCTTCTTAATCTTCTGCATTTAAAGGTCAATCAGGACCTTTAAAGCTATTCATGCGGGCTGACAGGAATTCATACCCTTAGACCTGCACATCACTGCCCTAAACTGGTCTAGTGAAAGGGGTACAAAGGGGAAAAATTAAACGTCAAAATTAAACTGTTAACTGAGTTCAAATCACTTGAAAACCAAACCATTTGTTGTTCATCAACTGCCTGTGTGGACTTTCATCTGCTCCTGTACAGGGGTGTGCTATGTTGGCAAATATATATCTATAGTATATACATTAACAGGAATGATAAATTAATGTTATTTTAAAATCAGCAGTCAAAGAGTTGCTGAGCAAATTTGAATACATTTGGGATGTTCCCTCTGTATTTTTATTATTATTTTTAATCTTGAAAAAATGCATTCATGCTTGCATTTTAATAACATTTTTGAGGCAATGAGAGCACATCAAATGTGACCAACATGGCCATATTTTTGAATAAGTGAGTTTTGTTGTTCCAGCTTTCACACTTAAGATGATATTGTAGACAATAAATATTGCACACTCCTTGTTAATTTAACAGCAATCTGTTAGAATTGTGAAACTAGCACTTTCTGAAAAGACACTATTTCCATTTTTGCACACTTGATGTCACTTACCAAGACACACCTGAGGTCTGCAGTGCTGTTATGGTGTGAAGGTCACCATGTTTTGGGCAGTGACATTTGGGGCAGTGGTGGCCTAGCGGGTAAGGAAGCGTATCCGTAAACGGAGGGTTGCCAGTTCAAATCATCGACCGTCAAGGTGCCACTGAGCAAAGTACCGTCCCCACACACTGCTCCCTGGGAGCCTTTCATGGCTGTCCTCTTCTCACTAAGGTGATGGGTTAAATGCAGAAGACACATGTGCTGCAGTGTTTCACAATGACAAGCACTTCATTTTCTTTTCACTTCATTATGTTGAAACAGAGTTTCTTAGAAAACAGAAAACCAGGAACAGGGTTTGGCACTAATGTATAATACCTCACATTCCTGACATACTTATTTGTCTGTCTCATTGCTCTCTGTGTATCTTCCCCTGTATTGTGGCCAGCTGATTGTCTGTTAAGAGACCCTTCATAGAGTGCAAAACTCCAAGGGGAATCACATGCTCTACTGCCTCTACTCTCACTCTCTACCAGCCATGCTGTAATTTCATTGACAAAGCACAAAGTGACCATAATTTCACTGTGGACTTGATTTAAGCACTTGAGAATGGAGGCATTTGTTATCCTATATTCTACTGATGGAGGGAAGTAAATGGATTATTTGGCCTGCAGAAATCCATTAATGCCCCATCATTCAAGTAAGCATTTGCCTTTATTTTAACACTGGTGCTCTCAGCTAAGGTGGTGCCCAGCTTTGCTCTGAAAGGAATTCAAGACAACTGGAGGTGGTCTGATATTGGCATGATACGCCTACATCCATTAGTGTATGGTAGTGTGGGAATCGAGAGAGATCATCCTGCTTTAGAAAACAATACATGTATGTTCATTTGTCATGCTCATGATGTAACCACGAGACTTATAACCTCAGTCCGAATAATTTAATACACAGAGCATGAAGGAGCTCTTTCAACAAAAAACATTGCGGCATTTAGAGATGTAAAAAGGATGAATAGAAGCTCTCAGACTGTCTGCCCTCCCCTGGTGCCACACCCTCAGCCTGTCTCTGCTCCAGTCATCTTCATCGCCTGCACCTGTCTCCCTCAATCATCCCCTGCGCCACAAATTACTTGTCAGGGCCAGTTCTCGCCATTATCTTGTTTCTGCTTTTTTGAAATAAATCTATGTTGGGGTTGATGCTTGCGCTTGGGTCCACTGCAACCCCTCATGAAAGAAAAAAACAGCCTATTACATTGACGCCAGCAAGTGATTTTCAGAGTGGTCTCCCACAGACCACCAGCAACCACCAGAAGATAGGCGGATCTCTCTGAACACACGTAATGCAGTTGGCGGATCAAATCGATGCACTGCAACAAGAAGAATGCAGCCCATCACCTACCCTCCCCTCCCCATGTCTCCACCAGCATTCACCAGCCACGCTCAAAACACAACCCATTTCCTGGCACTGAGAGGAGAGAGCGCAGCTCGAGCAAGGTGATAAATTCCACCTGGCTGTGAGGAAGCAGCATAGCATACCTACTCTGCGGAACCCGACGTGATGCAGTCTGCCACACTGTGAAGGGGAGGTGCTTGCGTTCTCAGCTGAAACAAAAGGGGGCTGGATGCATTGGAGGAATTGTGGGGGCTGGAAAACAAGGGAATTAGAAACTTCTCACTGAAGTTCTCAAGGGTTCCCGAACAGTGACCACACTGACTCCTCCACAAACCTATCCCTCAGCCGGTGACCAAGCCACTCCCTCAGCTCGTCTCTCTCTGCCTTGGAGCTCTCCTCCCTTCCCTACCTTGTCTCCTTACAGAAGGGGAGGTCTCTGATCCTGGTGCCTGGTCTGAGATCATTCACCCCTGATGCATGAAGATCTGGTTAATTGGCCCAAAGGGGGTGCACAGCCCTAGAAATGAATTAGGGGAATCCCAAAAATTGAGGGGCAGTCTACAGAGAAGAGCAGAGTGAGGGCTACCTTCTTAATCTTGAAGAAGATGTAACATTCATATTATTCAGACAAAATGCATGACTTACAAACAGGGAATTTACTCAAGACCTTTTATCGTCATTGTAAAGTCCACAAAGGTGCATGAAAAGTGTATGATATAAAAACACAATACAAGAGTACCGTTTGAGGTCGCGACACTTCACCCCCGGTGCCCTGGAGGGGACTCTCATGGTCCAAACTGTTCCTGGCACTCCGGGCCCAGTTTTCCGCGTGTTTCCTGATTAGCATGATTTTCTCCTGAAGGTGACTAGTCAGCGTGCAAGCATTGATGTTACCCGGTACGTATTCCCTGTTCATGTCATGTGTCTATTTCCTGGAGTTGTGCGAATGTATGATTTCCTGTGACAAACTGAAACACACAACTGACCGGGTGCACCTGTTGGTATGTGTAGAAAAGCAGTCCTATTGTGTTCAGCCTTCACCAGGTCATTGTATGTGAATATTTGTGTTAGGTGTTGTATTTTGTGTGCTATTGTAAGTAAATCTCATGTTCAGTCAAAGTCATGCAAATGTGTCCTTGCTGCACAGTCCTGTTCCTGCAACGACTGTGACAAATCCTTAAAAAAAAAGTTTGAAATGTGAGGTAACAGATTTTGACTACTCCTTTAATATTGTACAACCATCATTACAGATCATGTTAGTATAATTTGAAAAAATGCATATATATCTAGTAATATTGTATTTTTTGCAAAAAGGTTTTGTCACTTGAGCACCCCAGAGCCAATAAAGCACAGGCCAGTTTTAAAACTGACATGTCCCCTTCATGAAGATCATATCAGGTTTAGTGACTAATGTACAGAGAGTAAAATTACATTGTGACAAGATGATTTTGCTAATATGTCTGATTTGTACAAATTAATTTAAACAGAGCAAGATAAGTCAAAGATGTTGTCCCTGCTGGCTGTGAGCTCTTCATCATGACTTAATGAATGCAGCCAGCATGGCCGACAGACTTTGCTTTGAGGGAGGTGACCTCACCAGATAATGAGCACTTCTCAGCAGAGGGTCCAGGATGACCTTATGTGCTGATGAGTATTGAATGGCGACCCACAGTGAGACAAGGAATCAAAAAAAGCGAGGGTGAGAAAAAGTGAGTTTGGGGTTCCTCAACTCCCTGAAGTACATTTACAGAAAAAATTACTTGAACCCCTGTTGATTTTGTAAGTTTGCCCGTTAAGAAAGAAATTATTTATAAAAATCCAGAAAATGATTTTCAAAATAGCTTTAAATGAATTAACATTTTCATCAATGAAATAAGAAATGTATCCCTTTTACAAAACGTACTTTAAATCTTGGTGGCAAAACCTTTGACAGTCAAACGTTTCTTGTAGTTGCCATTAAGTTTACACATATCAGGTGGGATTTTGTCCCACTTGTCTTTGCAGAGCCTCTCCAGACCATTTTTATCCCCATGATGAGGAAAGGAGGTTCTCACCCAAGATTTGATGCCCCCATCCATTCTCCCTTTTGTGGTGCAGTTGTCCTGTCCCCTTGGCAGAAAACACCCCTAAAGCACTTGATTTTGGTATTACTGGAAATGAAAGTTACTTAATAGCAATTAATCACCAAAAATGCAGAATTCTTTCAGCTGTGAGATGTTTGAGGGGGTTCTAGCATGTACAGCTCATTTCAACTCACCCCACAGCATCTTAATGGGATTGAGATCAGGGCTTGGACTTGGACTCCAGGACTCTCCATGTGGTTGGCGTAGTGGGTAAGGAAACAGTCCCATAAGGTTGCCAATTTGAGTCCTGGATCGCCAAGGTCATTGTCATGTTGCAGTGTCCAGTTCCTGTGTGTTCTTCTAGCACCTTCTGATACACTTTAGAATTCATGACAGATTCTGTGATGGTGAGCTGGTGAGCAGACTCATAAGCTGCCACAATCTTCTTTCTGAGGGCATCAGACAGCTCTTTAGATCTCACCATGGTGCTCACGTCAACAGTTAGGAGCACACCAAACAAAATTTGAGGTTTAAATAGGGCAAGGCTCCTGGGTAACGATGTTCTGATCATATGCACCTGACGTAATCCATGTGTGTGTGGGTTTAACCATTTTAAGTGGGACAATATGTGGGGGTGTCCTGATTTTAAATGACATTTCACGAAAAATGCGTTTCTTATTTTTTAATTGTTCAGTTATAGTATTTGGAATCCTCGTATCATTAAAATTGATATTAAATATCCATATTTCCAAATATATTTTAAAATATACAGGCTTTCATATGAGTTCCTAATTTTCTCACATGACTGTATTTCATAAGTGAAAATGCTAATTAATATATAACTTGATTAATTAGATTTTTTTTTATTCTTGTTCTGTATCTCACTGTTGAAATAATTGAAATAAGAGACTGATCATTCTTAAAGGACAAACCTAAAGAAACACTATGGGGTTCCTTGTCTGTATGCTCAATGCTCTCCTGAATAGTCCCTGAGAACAGGGAGAGTATTCATGCTGATGGCCCAAGGGAAGGCTACAGGATGGGCTGTGGCCTGCACTTAAGCCATTTGGCCATTCCCTCTCTCCTCCAGAGCAATTCGATTAATGGTGTTGAGGGACCCATGGACAGCTTCCAGCTTGTTGTAATGGAGGTTGTATCTGACCATGTACTCTGAGAAATCCTGAGTTCTGATCCTATCAATCAGAGTTTGTAAAGTGTGGTAAGCAAAGGGCTTCCATTACCATACATCAGTAATTGACACTGCTGGGATGATTTGTGATGTGGACTCATTTCATGTTTTTCTTTCTCATGTGTGTTTCCAATATGGTTGGGCTGAAGATTTAGGTATGGTTTTGCCTCCATTATACTTCCCCATCAGCCATTTTCTCGTCCATTAGGCATAGAGTATGATGAAAACAAAGTAAGAAGAAAATGGCCAAATGATCAATTGATTGAAATTAATAAAATAGATCCACATCAAAGCCTTTTACACACTTCGATCAAGTGTAGCAGATTTGAGAACTGTCCAGTAGATTACAGATTTTAAAAACTTTGGAAAAATTAATGCAATTATTTGGTAAATATTATTCATATGCAAAGACAGGGTGAGCATGCCGACTCCACACACAAAGCTCCACACACAGATCTCATATACAAACTCACATCCTTGGAGATGTGAAGCCACAATGTTGACTGGCGCAGTATTGTATGGCCCCGGGGAGAGATGGTGAAGGACGTTTAGACCACACACACACATAAATTTGTAAGCTGGCAAATCAAAAGCTAAACTCAAAACACCCTCACATAGGATAAGGTCACAAAGAGCACCAACTGATCTCCCTTTTGACCAATTTTGTCCAGGTCATATTCATTTTTTTTTTTGACTCAACTCAGTTGTTTGAACTTTAGATGGCTTGTTTGTGACATTTGGAGCTTATCTAATGGAAAACCCAACACTCTCAAAATGATGCTCTAGTTTCAGAGAGGTAAAAACCAGTAAAAACTGGTGCAATTTGAAATTTGAAATTAGATGTTGATTACAACCCGCACAATGCAAAATACCCACAACACACCTCTCAGTGTTTGTTGTTTTTGTTTTAACATCCTGAAAGCTATTTTGTGTGTCTGTTATTCATTTTATGCTAATGTGCCCTATATTAATCTTGCATTGAAGCCTGCTCCACATATTATTTGTCACTACTTTGTAAAAAACGGAGGCATTTTTTTAATAAACAAGTTAAATGCAGTGTAAATTATAAAACATTTCTCAATTCTAATAATCAATTGCTTTTAACTTGCTTTTACTCCAATATCAGACTTGTTTGGCAGGACCAGTGATTTTGTTCCAGTGTTGGTTAATATTACTTTATGACAATTTCTTTTTGTTTTTATAGGATAATGTTGATTTGGGTGACCTCATGTTCTCACTCTGTTACTTGCCGAGAGCTGGTAGGCTCACCATTACTATGATAAAAGCCAGAAACCTAAAAGCCATGGACATTACGGGATCTTCTGGTAGGAATGCAAACACAAGTTCGCACTGTGCTTCAATCACAAAATCCATATGACAAAACAAATAACTGAATGAATTTTGAGATCTGCTTTGCTTCTGCTTTCCAGACCCTTATGTGAAGGTTTCTCTGATGTGTGATGGCCGCAGATTGAAGAAGAGGAAAACCTCCACCAAACGCAACACTCTGAACCCAGTCTACAATGAAGCCATAGTTTTTGATGTCCCCCCTGAGAACATTGACCAAATAAGTCTTTTAATAGCTGTAATGGACTATGACCGGTGAGGACTTGTAGCATACTACAGTTCAGAAAGTTTACCTTTACCTAAGTAATTAATACACAGTTTGCCATCCTTTCAGACAGGTTGTGAAATAATTGCATTCAAATTAGCCCAGTGGTCTCAGTGTGAATCAAGTCAATCAAGCAACTGCCACTCATTTATCTAGTTGCACAGAGTGCTCCAGTTTCCAAAAGCTAGTCTGCAATATTATATTTCTGTAAAACAAAGAATAAATCTTTTTAGGTTTCTATATTTAATGAAGTAATATAATATGCCAAACAGGTGTGTATAGAAGTAGGGAGTACACACAATCGTGAATAATGTGTATGAAATTTAATATTTGTCTACTCAGAGTAGGACACAACGAGGTCATAGGTGTGTGTCGGGTTGGGAACACAGCTGAGATTCTGGGTCGAGACCACTGGAACGAGATGCTGGCGTACCCTCGCAAGCCTATTGCACACTGGCATTCTCTTGTTGAGGTAGGTCATGAGTGCAAGTTAACATAAGGTTATCTTGTGCAAGAATAGTTTTTTATTCATTGGTTTTGGATTAATTGATGCTTTATGTTACACAACTATATGTTTTTTATGCTCTTGGTGATGGCAGCATTTGGGTGAAAGAGAGTGTTCAGCTGTGGTGCAGAATTACTGCCACTTTTAGCCAGTCAGTAGCTTTAAAGAGAGAGGCAGGATGAGAAGGAGAGAGGCCTATAGAAGTGAGCGGGCATTCGCGGAAATTACATCAACACTGGATAGAATGGCCAAAGCACTCTTTACATCTCGCCACTGCAGGACCATGGACAGGCTAGGGGAACTCATGATAATGTTACAAGTGAAATAGGGGAGCACCACACTTCACTTTTCAGCTCTATTTCACTCTATCGCATATAAAGGCTTTTGTGCAGTTTCCCAACCCTTAAGATGACAGACAGAGCTCATCAACTATTGCAAATGTTTTACAAAGAAGGAAAATATGTTTTTTGCATACATTACTGTGATCTTGGCAGAATAATTCAGTGTTAGTTTTTGGAAATTTTCATTTGCCTGACAAGAGTAGGGCCAGACAAATGAAGGAAATTTAATCCTGCAGAAGAAAGAGATTTTCATGAGAATGGCAATGCAATAATTGATTGCAGGCCGGGTGCAGCATCACCCACAGGGAGGATGCAGAGAGAATGAAACAGACCATTTCCAAAATAGTATTAAATCACCCTGCACTGCATAATGGACTTTCTCCCTATTTCCCATTTCCCCCATTCTGCTCTCTCTCTCTCTTCTGTCCTGTTGGAGGAACTAACATTTCATCTTCTTTCCTTCCAATCCAGACACAGTGCCACTCCCATTTAACCCTGTCAACATATATGTTCCTGTCCAATAACTCTCTTATTTCCCTCTCTCATCTCTATCACAGTGGACCGGCCAGGCAACTACCGGTGGGAGCCAGGGATCCTGCAACTCTCTGAAGACACCACCCTCACCGTGATGTTAAAAATAGCCAGTGGCAACCAACAAGGAACAAAATCCAACATGGACTATTCTGGAAAAACAGGGGGCAATGAGTGTAAGCGGGTGACCATGGCACAAGCATTTACAGTATCTCCAGTGAAGTCTACCATGAGAAACCAAGGAGGACGCTTATTTAAACTGCGTTTGAGTTGTGATCTTTTCTGAAACAGTTTTGGAAGTATTTAGTTTAGATACCAATATTTTTAGATTTTTGATGCCTCTGCCCTGCCGTTTTGAGTGTTGTTGCATGGTTTCTGTTGTGTTATTGATATGCTCAGTTTTTACTTTGACAAACCCTGTAATATTGTACAATTTGAACTTGTTTCATGCAGACCTATTTAAAGATAGAGTGTGTAGACTATCCATCAGAGACTGTATATCAGGTCATATCCAGTTTGTATGTAAAAGTTTGGGAACCCCTCAGCTCTGAAAGTAGCAACTTCTTTTTAATACATGCCATGCCTTATAGTATTATTTCAGTATTTAATAGTATTTCAGCAGTGGCATTACGTTTACTGAATTAGCAGAAAATATGCATTATGCATCATAACAAAATTTGACTTTTACATAAATTTGGGCACCCCTACAGAGAATCTACATAAATAATATGTTGAGTCTCCTTTTGCAAATATAACAGACGCCTCCTATAGCCTTTGATGGGCCTGGATTCTAGATGTGATATTTTTGACCATTCTTCCATTCCAAATCTGATGAATTTGTTTTAATTGGGTTGAATTCGTCCAGCCTTGAAAGTGCCTAAACTAGCCACACATCCACCTTAAATACCTTTTCTCATGATTAGACACATCTTAATGAGCTGATCCAACCAATTTGGTGTTGCAAGTAATCGGTTTTGAGCAGGCACATTCAGATCCACAGTAGGACAGTTCACATTTGTTTTTATTTCATACAACTACATATGACTAGTTCTCTGTTCAGAAAACACCCATTACTGAGTTGTTCCTAGGAAAGACATACCAATTGGAAAAAATTGCCATATGACTGTCATTATTCACATATTATATAGGACAGAGGGTTTTAAAGGGGGTGGTTTGTGTACTTTATAAAATACTGTCCTTGATTTGGTTGAAATAGAGTAATCAGAAGTAAAAAATGTTAGTTAGTGTTAGTTGTGTTAGTGTGTCTCATTTGTGCTCAGAAGTCAACATTTCACAGTTGGAAATTATAGTGTCCCAGAAGTCAGATTTCCGACTATGCCTCAACTAACCAACCTCAATTCCGAGATGGCTGTGCCCATAAACTGTGGGTGTTCTGAGCATAATTTGTAATGAAAACTGTAGTAATATTCAGTTTATTAGCCCATTTATATAATTTGTTTTTATTAACTCAGTTCATCTTTTCAATGTATACATGTTGGAGTGCAGTTTGTGCATAACAGGATTAAAAACTAAAATGTACAATGTAATCTGTGCCCATTTCCTCTCATTTTAAACATTGGCTTAAAAATTAAGTGTATAATAAAACTATACAGAAGAGTCACACTCTATAACTGCATACACTATAACGGTGTCATGGGACATGGCTTGGCAAGGAGAAACAGGATGTATTTGCTTGACTTTGTCAGGTACAGGTATATATATAGAATGAGTGTTCTGATTGCCAGTCGGTGCTCAGTCATTGTTTGTCAATGTGGCAACAACTCGGCTAACCTCAACTATCCTCATCTCCAGTCAGCCCAGTCCTTTCTCCTGCTTTCCTCAACCTTGTTAGCACTGCCCTTGGATGCAACCCTAACCATATACCCAGCTTGGGACCGGCACAAAGAACTATAGTCACATGTGTCCCCAGTGTTTGGGTTAGAATATACAATGAGAGCAAATAAGACCCCTTGTCGATCCAGTGGTGGCCTAGAGGTTAAGGAAGCAGCCCCTTAATCAGAAGGTTGCCGGTTCGAAAATTGTTCTGCCAAGGTGCCACTGACCAAATCACCATCCCCAGGCACTGCTCTCCGGGTGCCTGTCATGGCTGCCCACTGCTCACCAAGGGTGATGGGTTAAAGGCAGAGGACACATTTCATTGTGTCAACTTGTGCTGTACAGTGTAACACAATGACAAACACTTCACTTTCCTTAAAAAATGGCTAGCCGTACATAGTGGTACCTTTTTAAACCAGTGGGAAAAATCATACTAATGAAGCAGACTTGTGACCAGACTAAATGGTTAAATGCAGAGGACAAATTTCATTGTGTATATTGAGGCTGAGTGCTGTGTGGCACATATGACAATTAATCACTTTCAATGTACAAATAAACTCAGTTAGAGAATTTCCTTTGACATCTAAAATAATTACACATTCATTAAAGCATGCATGCAGTATCTTCATAATGACATCACAGAATAACCCAAATCAACATCACTGGTTTTGTTGTTGTGAAGGTCAATGGATTACTGCGGTCTGTCACAACTTTGAGCTTCTCACGTGATGAGGATAAACCATATTTTCAGTCACATAGGAGTGGCGCACAGGGCTTCAAAAGCATTAATCACCCTCATTCAACAAACCCCCTTCTTTCACCCATCTCTTTACTAATTACAGTTTGGACTATGCATTATTTAACAGTGGACTCTCTCTGAAGTGCAAAGTAGCACTAAACTATGTTCCCTTTTCTCCCTCAGCTGGTTGTAATGAAACACGGAAGCCGGAATATGACAGTAGTTAAAATGTGATCCAAGATCTCCATGAAGCAGTGATCTCAATGAAATAGACACTGCAGTGACCCTAATTTAGGACTCACCTCATACTAATACTCTAATACTGTCTTCTCCATTTCAACTAAGAATTTCCACACAATTTTCTTAATCAACATTTAACAGTTTGACAGTGAAGATCATCAACTGGTGAAGATAAAACTGGTCAAGAGAACAAACATGTCTTGAGCCACAACAGGAGCATTTTGAATGAAGTATGTAATGAATATTTGATGGCCCTTTGCTGATGCATAGCTAATTCAGGTCATTGCTGTCATATGTTTATTAGCCCTCATTTGAGCAGTTTGAGCAAAAATGTACTGTTCACACTAAAAGACACTATGGTGTGTTGTGGTGTCTGTCATGTCTCGGGGCTCAAGGGGGAAGATGGCGGAGAAACAGGACATCTTTAGAAAAATGAACAGAAATAAACAAGGCACATGGGCCAGAAAGGAAACACAAAAGGCAGGTGGCATGTGTAGCCAGGGAACCACCCCAGGGCGGCGGTGAGTAGATAATTCGGTACAACTGCGAGTGGCCAGACATAGCTGTAAACAATTAGATGGCAGCGTTTAAAGCAGGCATAGTCATGACCAGCTAAAAAAAGACTGCCAGGGTCCTGGAGTAGAGACGGTTTTATTTTTATTTCCTTTTTTTGATTGATGCTGTAAAGCTGCTGGGTTGTCAGCCATTGTTTTATGGATAATCATTTTACTATGTTCTAGACTTTATCGATTTATCCTTTTGAAGTCTTTAAGTACCTGGCCGAAGCACCAGTAATCCATAATCCATTATATAAGGAAGGTTTGGTTGTCAACCGATTGTACCATTTATTTTCATGTGTCTTGTGTAGAACAGATTATTTTGCATGGAATAATTTTATTTCGATTTGTCTTATTGTGTTTTTTTTTTTAATACTTCTCCTTTGTAACTCTGTTTTCGATATGTTAAATTGTAAATTGAACCTGACTATATTTAATTCATTTTGTTTGTTCTTAACGTGGTGTAGTGGTTTATGGGCTAAACGGAACCTGTAGCTAACTATAGGCTTATAGAGCTTAACATGATGGCACGGTTGCTACATACGTTACAATTAATCAGGAACAGCACTGAAACATAATCAAGACATGTAACGTCTGTCCACATTAATGTTGCAGCATCTGTTGAACAGAGTCCTGAGCAATCGAGCCTAAGTGGCTCCATCAGAGATTACTCTGGACTGCTTAACCAGGTACCGGCTGTGTTCCCTGCCTCTGCACATCCCTGCTGGATTCCCCAGGGCTCCTCCCTGTGTCTTGCAGGGAGGCAGTCCCGGAACCACAGGGTGGTGCCTTCTGGGATCATGCAGGTCCTGGAATGTCCGACTGGTTATCGACACACAGAGCAGTACCTTCTTGGAACGAGAGACATACAGGCTTGCTCCCTGCATGTCTCGACTGGAGTTTGGGGGCTTCTCTGGCCACTCCTTCCATCCCTGTCTGTGTTACATTTACATTACATTTACAGCATTTATCAGACGCCCTTATCCACAGCGATTTACAATCCGTAGTTACAGGGACAGTCCTCCTCTGGAGCAACTCAGGGTTAAGTGTCTTGCTCAGGGACACAATGGTAGTAAGTGGGATTTGAACCTGGGTCTTCTGGTTCATAGGCGAGTGTGTTACCCACTAGGCTACTACCACCCTGTAGGGCACATAATCTCATACAGTATGTCTCAATGGGCTTTGTTGTTATTTTTTACCTTTACAAAGGGTAAGTTGTAAAGGTAATTTAACCACAATGAGCAACGTTCTCCTTAAGGTACTTACACTTGAAAAGAGCCGTTTCCCGACATGTTTCGATTATGACGCCGCCTCTCCCGCTGCCTTATGGGATAGTGAGGTGTCCATCGAATGCCTACTACAGAATTCGGCTGGAAGTAGTAGGTCTGGGTACTTCTCGTCTACTTTTTTTGGAATACTATGAAAATTATTGACAATTGGAGCATGTTGAAAATATAGCATGTTAGCATGCTAACACTGAAAACGTTAACAAAATTTGCATGTTACCTCAAGGCATTCCTAATAAAGTGCAGTTAATAGCTCAGCCACGCCCACTTCGATTGCTTATAAAAATAATAGCACACCTCACACAATAAAGTACTAATTTTTTATATATAGCTTGCCAGTGTGCGTGCTTCAGTACAGCCCGCATTAAGTGGCAAAAAAGTGACTGAAATAAAAAATTATACATTTTTTTCACCCATTGACACTTTTTGTTTTTCCAAAATTTTGCATGATCTGTAAATCAAACAGAGACGAGCCATATGTCAAAACATCGGTCTTGGCAAGATCTATGAGATGACATAAACACGTCTTTGTATGTCTAACTATGTGGACAAAAAAAACTTCAAATTTTTGACTAGAATAATAAACACGCTCCGAAAACGCTTTTTGGGGAATTGTGCATGATCCTTAAATCCCACAGAGCAGAGCCATATATCAAACCATGTGGAACAAAAAGCCGCACAACCTAATATAAAATTTGTGTGTGTGCGCGCGCTGAACTGTGTCATTGCAAATTCTAAGAAACCTGTTTTTTTCACACTTTTAAACGTTTGGTCATGAATTGTTGGCGACCTGTAGTCCCCAACGAAGCAACCAATATGTCATTTTGTGCAGAGAGGTCAGGCCTTCGGCCTCGCCTCGACTCCCGGGTCGCTAGCTTAAATGTTTACCCTCAGGAGTCAAAAACGTTTTCCCAGCACAATAGTAAATGGTCTGTCATACTGACAGGCCCAAATAAGGAATTTAAAACCTTTTGTCGAGGGCAAACCATTTGGTTCCACCCTGGCCAGGATTTGAACCTGGTTTAATCACCGAGAAGGTGAGTGTGTTACCAAAATACACCACCAGGGTTTTGGTTTTGGTTTGCCAATTCATACTGGCTCACAGAACAACCAGTAGTTTGACTAAATTTAGCTGCCAAATTAACTTAATTACATGACAGATTTCAAATAATAAAAAAATAATTGATATTAGAAAAAATATTTGAAATCTGTTTTGAGTGTGGGAAACCGGAGTACCCGGAGAAAAACCCACGTGTACATGGGCAGTGCATGCACATACCTCTCAGTTGTCTGGTCCGGCTGAGTCCTGGTGGCCTTCAGGCCTGCCCTCGCTAAGCTGGTCACAACGGTGATGTTCCAGGCTGGGGTCTTCTGTTTGCACGACTTGGCTGTGGTGTAGGGGAGAGGCGGCCTGAGTGTCAAGGGCAGCTTGGCCAGGGTGTGGAGCTGTGACAGATCTTGATAAAATGGTCATTTATTTTAAAATCTCTGCTGATTCTGAAATATTCACATTAATTATGATGCATGCTAGGACGTAAAGATAAAAAATGTCTCTCTCTTATGTGTATATAACTGGACAGGGAAATAAGTGTGTTTCTCCTTCAGTCACAATTAAGAGCTCTGAATTTTTTTTCCACTGACAGACTGCAGCACAGTCCCTGTGTGTTTTGAGTCTGTTTATGGTTATTTGTACTGCTGAAGATATTTTAAGGCTCACCTAGTAGGTTGGTCTCTATTCTGAGTTCATTGGGCACGTCTATGGAGATGCAGAGCAAGTGCAGCACAGGGTTCTTCGCAGGCATTTGAAGAAGCGGGTCACTCCCCGGCGCAGACGCTGCAGAAGACGTTTTGGAGGTCGGGGGCGCTCTGTATAAACAGAAGCTGCTGGATAATCTGGAGATGGTTCCTCCGGACCACCAGATGGCTCCATTGATGGTAGGTGAAGCTGAGGATCCTCAAGCCACTGCAGGTGATCATCCTCATTCAAGTCCTGCAGCTCATAAGTATCTGCACAATCCAGACTGTCTTGAGGAGAACAGGAAAACTCTGTAGATTCTTCCCATCCTAGATCTTCAATGACTGCAGGGTCATGAGGCTCAGGAGCGGCTGGAAAGGTCCAGAGGTTGGGCTGTGGAGATCTGGGTGACTCCTCCCATCCCAGATCATCCTCCTCATGGAGCTGTGCAGATGACAGCTGGATGGAGTCTGAGAAGACCGCCTGTTCTTTCAGCTTCTTCTTGTTCTGCAGCAGCTCCATCATGAGACTCTGTGTCAAGCCGTCCTGAGTTACAAAGGCATGCTGCACACACAAGAACACACACAACAGAGGAGTGTCAGAAGTGTGTGGGGGATTCATAAAAATTAGGAATCATATAAATCCCATGTAGTGAAGATCACAGCTACTGGAGGGCTGGATTTGATTAGGACAGCATGGATATTCTGAGAAATTAACCCTTTCAGTTTCACAAAAGGAAACAAATGTCCCCAAATGTCTGTGTGTGTGTGTTACATACCAACAGCAGAGTCTCTGAATCTGGCCTTTCCACTGGGTTCTCGGTCAGGGAGAGCTTGACGAAACATTGGTAATCGTCAGACCTGAAGAAAGAAACTGTCAGTGTTTGTTTGCAATGAGGCTCATCAGTTCTCATGAAGGACAGAGGACAGACTCACCATTTCCCCGTCTCCTTCAGCTCCAGAGGCAGGAAGCTGCTGTCGGACAGACATGCTGGGAAACTGAAAACACACACAGAGAAATACATATATATTAGTACACAGTCATCCTCTACATATATCTCCCTGTGTGTGGCTGTCTGTGTGGCTGTCTGTGTGTTTGTGTGTGTGTGTGTGTGTGTGAGAAAGGGTTTTCATTTACTTCATAGAACCCAAATAAAAAAGTGGGTGCTCCGGTTCTCCCAGCTCCACAGCGGTGATGCCCAGAGACCAGATGTCACACAAATGGTCATAACCACCATTGTGTTCTGCAGCATAGACCTCTGGAGCAATCCTGTACACACAAACACACACAGAGTAAATCTAAAGATATTCCTGTTAGTCTTCTGCATGACCTCAAATATGAAGAAATGATCAAATGTCCACACAGTACACCTAATACGGAGAGTCTTCCTACACACACACACACACACACACACACACACACAAAGTGATCTTACCAATGTGTCGTCCCAACCACTGACTTCTGTCTCTCAGTGGAGTTGGAGACTTTAGCAGCGAGTCCAAAGTCAGCTGCAACAAGAGAAGAGACACATTTATGATGAGACATAGATCACAGGTCAGACACATAAGTCTGAGCGAACGGCGTTCTGGAGAGTTCCTCACTGATTTTCACGTCGCCCTTTTCTGTCAGCAGAATATTTCCACCTTTGATGTCCCTGTGGATGATGTTGGACCTGTGGAGATACTGCAGTGCCTGCAAACAGAAACACCATGTTAGAACAAAGTCTTTAGAAAATGAGCAGTGTGTGTATGTGAGTGTACGTGTCTGAGAGCGCGGGCGGTTACCTGGAGGGTCTCTCTGCACACAAAAGCAATCTCCTGCTCTGACAGGGGTCCAGTCTCTGTTAAAAACAAACACAGTGAACACACCATCTACACACATCTTAACAAAGATGTCATGTGACGCAGTTCGGTACCTTCATAGATATCTTGAAGTGAACCTCCTGCACAGAACTCCATTGCTATGTACAGCTTTTCCTCTCTACACAAGAAAAGAAAAGCCTTTAGTCACCATTCTCTGGGACAGCAGTTCTCATGTCACTGTTAATGGTCCTTCTTACCTCAGGGTGCTGGTGTGAACTGCCACAATGTTCTTGTGGTCACACTCTTTCAAGATATCCACTTCCTGCTGAACAAGGGTGAAGTCATCCTGCGACTCGATATTCTGCACCTTCACTGCAGAATATGCCCCAGTAGTGATGTTTCTGGCCTGAAATAAAGAAAAATAAAAAAGTCCAAAGAAATTCCACATCACCTGTCACCAGTGTCCACTCTCCACAAACACTGCAGCATCTTTGCCAGCTTCCACAAGAAATCCTCATCTGACCTTAAAACCAGTCAGCCACAAGGACACACAATTTAGCAGATGATGGCCAAGGTTCTGCTCTTATTTACCTCAAAAACATCTCCATATGAGCCTCTTCCAATGTGCTTCAGGAAACTGAATCCTCCAAAAGCAGCTGGAAGTGGAGTCTCTGGAACCACGTCCATCGTGGACCGCGTATGTTCCACCGTGGGCTTGATCTTGGTCGGCTGCTTCTCTGAAATGCCAAAATATCTCATTAGAGCCCTTTCTGATTGGACCAATTTCATATTCCTCTGCTACTTCTGACTTTCACCAAGATATGACATGTTGATCCAGGGGGAAAAAAGTTTGACACCTTAACACTCATAATATCTGACTATGAGATTATAAATGCATACATGCATGTCATTGAAAAAAAATACTATGCTCAAAATGCTCAAATGTGTCTGCTGTCTATCAAAAGTGAACAAAATTTGTAACTGTCTGTAAATCTCTGCCTCTATCTCTACTTGCCTGTATGATCATTTTGATGTATTTTTTGTCTAGATATTTCCCCCCTTCCTGAAACCCCCTTTCCCTATAAAGAGTTTATCTCTTTATAATATAAATGTATAAAATAATATAATTAAACACAACGATACTATTAGAAGACCAGTGAGTATAAAATCACCAACAGCAACATAAATTGCTTCTAGTCTTACAGGTTGGAGGCGGGTGTAACCATCACGGGCCAATCAGAGCCTAGCACCTGATCACGTGGTGCGTGCCTGCGTCACTTTCCCGCCCTTAGTGGTTTTTCCCGCGCATTTTTGGACAAAAACAATCAGTTGTAGATATGGCTAGAAATGGCTACAGTAAATACTGCCTGCACAGTTTGACACGAACGTGACCGATTTGTGTTTCGCTGCTGCACGATATCGTATTTAACACGATAATTCCGTCACTGCAGCATGCGGCGCTGCCACAAGGTGGCGATAAAGTGTTTTCTGTGTTCGTGGAGAATACAGCTCGTAACGCACCTGCTGGTGCCTGAAGCCAAAATAAAGCGTCAGTGTGGAACCCGACAGGTTTCTGCATCTGCCGACCTCTTTTCTTTTACACCGGAGCTTCGTTCCCCCCCTCACCAGACCTCCACAACTAGCAACACTGAC